>NW_026574922.1:0-32281 GCF_905146905.1 Nyctereutes procyonoides | reverse complement strand
GAGAGTCTGTTTCCCTTGACGCTAACCCTAATTCTAACCTGAAACCTTACACTAACCATAACACGCACCCTAACTCTAACCCTAACGCTAAACCTGACACTGACACTGACCCTGACACTAACGCTAAATCCTAACCATGGCCCTCACTCTGACCCTAACCGTGACCTGACCCTGAACCTGACACTAACCCTAACTCTAAACTCTAAACCTAACAAATATCCTAATCCTAACACTAAACCTAACCCGTACACTAAAACTAACCCCAACCCTATCCCTAAAGCGTACCCTAACTCTAAACCTAGCCCGAATCCTAACACTAAAACTAACCTGTACCCTAACACTAAACCTAACCTGTACCCTAACGCTAACCCTAATTCTAACCTGAAACCTTACACTAAACATAACACGCACCCTAACTCTAACCCCTAACGCTAAACCTGACCCTGACACTGACACTAACGCTAAACCCTAAAGGTGACCCTGACACTGACCCTAACCGTGACCTGACCCTGACCCTGACACTAATCCTTACTCTAAACTCTAAGCCTAACAAATATCCTAATCCTAACACTAAACCTAACCCGTACCCTAAAACTAACCCCTAACCCTATCCGTAAAGCGTACCCTAAATCTAAACCTATCCCGAATCCTAACACTAAAACTAACCTGTACCCTAACTCTAAACCTAACCTGTACCCTAACGCTAACCCTAATTCTAACCTGAAACCTTACACTAACCATAACACGTACCCTAACACCTACCCCTAACGCTAAACCTGACCCTGACACTGACCCTGACACTAACGCTAAACCCTAACCGTGACCCTGACTCTGACCCTAACCGTGACCTGACCCTGAACCTGACACTAACCCTTACTCTAAACTCTAAACCTAACAAATATCCTAATCCTAACACTAAACCTAACCCGTACCCTAAAACTAACCTCTAACCCTATCCCTAAAGCTTATCCTAACTCTAAACCTAGCCGGAATCCTAACACTAAAACTAACCTGTACCCTAACTCTAAACCTAACCTGTACCCTAACGCTAACCCTAATTCTAACCTGAAACCTTACACTAACCATAACACGCACCCTAACTCTAACCCCTAACGCTAAACCTGACCCTAACACTGACCCTGACACTAACGCTAAACCCTAAAGGTGACCCTGACACTGACCCTAACCGTGACCTGACCCTGACCCTGACACTAATCCTTACTCTAAACTCTAAACCTAACAAATATCCTAATCCTAACACTAAACCTAACCCGTACCCTAAAACTAACCCCTAACCCTATCCCTAAAGCGTACTCTAACTCTAAACCTATACCGAAACCTAACACTAAAACAAACATGTACCCTAACGCTAACCCTAATTCTAACCTGAAACCTTACACTAACCATAACACGTACCCTAACTCTACCCCTAACGCTAAACCTGACCCTGACACTGACCCTGACACTAACGCTAAACCCTAACCGTGACCCTGACTCTGACCCTAACCGTGACCTGACCCTGAACCTGACACTAACCCTTACTCTAAACTCTAAACCTAACAAATATCCTAATCCTAACACTAAACCTAACCCGTACCCTAAAACTAACCCTAACCCTATCCCTAAAGCGTACCTAACTCTAAACCTAGCCCGAATCCTAACACTAAAACTAACCTGTACCCTAACTCTAAACCTAACCTGTACCCTAACGCTAACCCTAATTCTAACCTGAAACCTTACACTAACCATAACACGCACCCTAACTCTAACCCCTAACGCTAAACCTGACCCTGACACTGACCCTGACACTAACGCTAAACCCTAAAGGTGACCCTGACACTGACCCTAACCGTGACCTGACCCTGACCCTGACACTAATCCTTACTCTAAACTCTAAACCTAACAAATATCCTAATCCTAACACTAAACCTAACCCGTACCCTAAAACTAACCCCTAACCCTATCCCTAAAGCGTACCCTAACTCTAAACCTATCCCGAAACCTAACACTAAAACAAACACTGTACCCTAACGCTAACCCTAATTCTAACCTGAAACCTTACACTAACCATAACACGTACCCTAACTCCTACCCCTAACGCTAAACCTGACACTGACACTGACCCTGACACTAACGCTAAACCCTAACCGTGACCCTGACTCTGACCCTAACCGTGACCTGACCCTGAACCTGACACTAACCCTTACTCTAAACTCTAAACCTAACAAATATCCTAATCCTAACACTAAACCTAACCCGTACCCTAAAACTAACCCCTAACCCTATCCCTAAAGCGTACCCTAACTCTAAACCTAGCCCGAATCCTAACACTAAAACTAACCTGTACCCTAACTCTAACCTAACCTGTACCCTAACGCTAACCCTAATTCTAACCTGAAACCTTACACTAACCATAACACGCACCCTAACTCTAACCCCTAACGCTAAACCTGACACTGACACTGACCCTGACACTAACGCTAAACCCTAACCGTGACCCTGACTCTGACCCTAACCGTGACCTGACCCTGAACCTGACACTAACCCTTACTCTAAACTCTAAACCTAACAAATATCCTAATCCTAACACTAAACCTAACCCGTACCCTAAAACTAACCCCTAACCCTATCCCTAAAGCTTACCCTAACTCTAAACCTAGCCCGAATCCTAACACTAAAACTAACCTGTACCCTAACTCTAAACCTAACCTGTACCCTAACGCTAACCCTAATTCTAACCTGAAACCTTACACTAACCATAACACGCACCCTAACTCTAACCCTAACGCTAAACCTGACACTGACACTGACCCTGACACTAACGCTAAACCCTAACGTGACCCTGACACTGACCCTAACCGTGACCTGACCCTGACCCTGACACTAACCCTTACTCTAAACTCTAAACCTAACAATATCCTAATCCTAACACTAAACCTAACCCGTACCCTAAAACTAACCCTAACCCTATCCCTAAAGCTTACCCTAACTCTAAACCTAGCCCGAATCCTAACACTAAAACTAACCTGTACCCTAACTCTAAACCTAACCTGTACCCTAACGCTAACCCTAATTCTAACCTGAAACCTTACACTAACCATAACACGCACCCTAACTCTAACCCCTAACGCTAAACCTGACACTGACACTGACCCTGACACTAACGCTAAACCCTAACCGTGACCCTGACTCTGACCCTAACCGTGACCTGACCCTGACCCTGACACTAACCTTACTCTAAACTCTAAACCTAACAAATATCCTAATCCTAACACTAAACCTAACCCGTACCCTAAAACTAACCCCTAACCCTATCCCTAAAGCGTACCCTAACTCTAAACCTAGCCCGAATCCTAACACTAAAACTAACCTGTACCTAACTCTAACCTAACCTGTACCCTAACGCTAACCCTAATTCTAACCTGAAACCTTACACTAACCATAACACGCACCCTAACTCTAACCCCTAACGCTAAACCTGACACTGACACTGACCCTGACACTAACGCTAAACCCTAACCGTGACCCTGACACTGACCCTAACCGTGACCTGACCCTGACCCTGACACTAACCCTTACTCTAAACTCTAAACCTAACAAATATCCTAATCCTAACACTAAACCTAACCCGTACCCTAAAACTAACCCCTAACCCTATCCCTAAAGCGTACCCTAACTCTAAACCTAGCCCGAATCCTAACACTAAAACTAACCTGTACCCTAACTCTAACCTAACCTGTACCCTAACGCTAACCCTAATTCTAACCTGAAACCTTACACTAACCATAACACGCACCCTAACTCTAACCCCTAACGCTAAACCTGACCCTGACACTGACCCTGACACTAACGCTAAACCCTAACCGTGACCCTGACTCTGACCCTAACCGTGACCTGACCCTGAACCTGACACTAACCCTTACTCTAAACTCTAAACCTAACAAATATCCTAATCCTAACACTAAACCTAACCCGTACCCTAAAACTAACCCCTAACCCTATCCCTAAAGCTTACCCTAACTCTAAACCTAGCCCGAATCCTAACACTAAAACTAACCTGTACCCTAACTCTAAACCTAACCTGTACCCTAACGCTAACCCTAATTCTAACCTGAAACCTTACACTAACCATAACACGCACCCTAACTCTAACCCCTAACGCTAAACCTGACACTGACACTGACCCTGACACTAACGCTAAACCCTAACCGTGACCCTGACACTGACCCTAACCGTGACCTGACCCTGACCTGACACTAACCCTTACTCTAAACTCTAAACCTAACAAATATCCTAATCCTAACACTAAACCTAACCCGTACCCTAAAACTAACCCTAACCCTATCCCTAAAGCGTACCCTAACTCTAAACCTACCCGAATCCTAACACTAAAACTAACCTGTACCCTAACTCTAAACCTAACCTGTACCCTAACGCTAACCCTAATTCTAACCTGAAACCTTACACTAACCATAACACGACCCTAACTCTAACCCTAACGCTAAACCTGACCTGACACTGACCCTGACACTAACGCTAAACCCTAACGTGACCCTGACCTGACCCTAACCGTGACCTGACCCTGACCTGACACTAACCCTTACTCTAAACTCTAAACCTAACAATATCCTAATCCTAACACTAAACCTAACCCGTACCCTAAAACTAACCCTAACCTATCCCTAAAGCGTACCCTAACTCTAAACCTAGCCCGAATCCTAACACTAAAACTAACCTGTACCCTAACTCTAAACCTAACCTGTACCCTAACGCTAACCCTAATTCTAACCTGAAACCTTACACTAACCATAACACGCACCCTAACTCTAACCCCTAACGCTAAACCTGACACTGACACTGACCCTGACACTAACGCTAAACCCTAACCGTGACCCTGACTCTGACCCTAACCGTGACCTGACCCTGAACCTGACACTAACCCTTACTCTAAACTCTAAACCTAAACAATATCCTAATCCTAACACTAAACCTAACCCGTACCCTAAAACTAACCCCTAAACCTATCCCTAAAGCTTACCCTAACTCTAAACCTAGCCCGAATCCTAACACTAAAACTAACCTGTACCCTAACTCTAAACCTAACCTGTACCCTAACGCTAACCCTAATTCTAACCTGAAACCTTACACTAACCATAACACGCACCCTAACTCTAACCCCTAACGCTAAACCTGACACTAAAGCTGACCCTGACACTAACGCTAAACCCTAAAGGTGACCCTGACACTGACCCTAACCGTGACCTGACCCTGACCCTGACACTAATCCTTACTCTAAACTCTAAACCGGGGGGAGGGGCAAGATGGCGGAAGAGCAGGGTCCCCAAATCACCTGTCCCCACCAAATTACCTAGATAACCTTCAAACCATCCTGAAAATCTACGAATTCGGCCTGAGATGTAAAGAGAGACCAGCTGGAACGCTACAGTGAGAAGAGTCCGCGCTTCTATCAAGGTAGGAAGACGGGGAAAAAGAAATAAAGAAACAAAAGGCCTCCGAGGGGGAGGGGCCCACGAGGAGCCGGGCTGAGGCCGGGGTGAGTGTCCCCAGGACAGGAGAGCCCCGTCCCGGAGGAGCAGGAGCTGCACCAACCTTCCCGGCGGGCGGAAAGGGGCTCGCAGGGAGTTGGAGCAGGACCCAGGAGGGCGGGGATGCCCTCGGGCTCCCGGGGACACTAACAGACACCTGCGAGCGCAGGAGAGTGCGCCGAGCTCCCTAAGGGCTGCAGCGCGCACGGAGGGACCGACCGGAGCAGCTCAGCTCGGAGGGGCTCGGGAGCGGCTCCAGGGAGGGAGCTGCGGGGCGGGAGCGCGAATCCAACAACGCAGGCCCCGGAGCACAGGGCGCCGGGACACAGCCCAGGATCCGGCCTCCCCCGGGACAGGCAGAGGCCGGGAGGGCCCAGGACAGCGAGGACGCTCCTGCCCCGAGCTGAGCAGATCAGCGGCCCCGCCCCGGAGCCTCCAGGCCCTGCGGACGGAGAACCGAGAGCCCCGAGCCCCGTAGTTCCTGCGGAGGCTGAATCCAGGCTTCCAGAGTTGCCATAGCAACTGCGACTGTTCCACCTGGGGCCCCACGGGGTAAACAACCCCCGCTGAGCCCTGCAGCAGGCAGGGGCAGAGCAGCTCCCCCAAGTGCTAACACCTGAAAATCAGCGCAGCAGGCCCCTCCCCCAGAAGACCAGCTAGAGGGACCAGTGATACTCCCCCGTGTTCCAATACAACTTGTTTTTGGCCACTCTGCACTGAGCAAAATGACTAGAAGGAAAACCTCACCTCAAAAGAAAGAATCAGAAACAGCCCTCTTTCCCACAGAGTTACAAAATCTGGATTACACTTCAATGTCAGAAAGCCAATTCAGAAGCACCATTATACAGCTACTGGTGGCTCTAGAAAAAAGCATTAAGGCCTCACGAGACTTCATGACTGCAGAATTTAGATCCAATCAGGCAGAAATTAAAAATCAATTGAATGAGATGCAATCCAAACTAGAAGTCCTAACGACGAGGGTTAACGAGGTGGAAGAACGAGTGAGTGACATAGAAGACAAGTTAATGGCAAAGAGGGAAACTGAGGAAAAAAGAGACAAACAATTAAGGGACCATGAAGACAGATTAAGGCAAATAAATGACACTCTAAGGAAGAAAAACCGACGTTTAATTGGGGTTCCCGAGGGCGCCGAAAGGGACAGAGGGCCAGAATATGTATTTGAACAAATCCTAGCTGAAAACTTTCCCAATCTGGGAAGGGAAACAGGCATTCAGATCCAGGAAATAGAGAGATCCCCCCTAAAATCAATAAAAACCGTTCAACACCTCGACATCTAATAGTGAAGCTTGCAAATTCCAAAGATAAAGAGAAGATCCTTAAAGCAGCAAGAGACAAGAAGTCCCTGACTTTCATGGGGAGGAATATTAGGGTAACAGCAGACCTCTCCACAGAGACCTGGCAGGCCAGAAAGGGCTGGCAGGATATATTCAGGGTCCTAAATGAGAAGAACATGCAACCAAGAATACTTTATCCAGCAAGGCTCTCATTCAAAATGGAAGGAGAGATAAAGAGCTTCCAAGACAGGCAGGAACTGAAAGAATATGTGACCTCCAAACCAGCTCTGCAAGAAATTTTAAGGGGGACTCTTAAAACTCCCCTTTAAGAAGAAGTTCAAGTAACTCTGAACGTGAATGGACTTAATGACCCCATCAAAAGGCGCAGAGTTTCAGACTGGATAAAAAAACAGGACCCATCTATTTGCTGTCTACAAGAGACTCATTTTAGACAGAAGGACACCTACAACCTGAAAATAAAAGGTTGGAGAACCATTTACCACTCAAATGGTTCTCAAAATATACCCTAAAAACTACAGAACACTTCTGAAAGAAATTGAGGAAGACACAAAGAGATGGAAAAATATTCCATGCTCATGGATTGGCAGAATTAATATTGTGAAAATGTCAATGTTACCCAGGGCAATTTACACGTATAATGCAATCCCTATCAAAATACCATGGACTTTCTTCAGAGACTTAGAACAAATTATTTTAAGATTTGTGTGGAATCAGAAAAGACCCCGAACAGCCAGGGGAATTTTAAAAAAAGAAAACCATATCTGGGGGCATCACAATGCCAGATTTCAGGTTGTACTACAAAGCTGTGTTCATCAAGACAGTGTGGTACTGGCACAAAAACAGACACATAGATCAATGGAACAGAACAGAGAATCCAGAAGTGGACCCTGAACTTTATGCTCAACTAATATACGATAAAGGAGGAAAGACGATCCACTGGAAGAAAGACAGTCTCTTCAATAAATGGTGCTGGGAAAATTGGACATCCACATGCAGAAGAATGAAACTGGACCACTCTCTTGCACCATACACAAAGATAAACTCAAAATGGATGAAAGATCTAAATGTGAGACAAGATTCCATCAAAATCCCAGAGAAGAACTCAGGCAACACCCTTTTTGAACTTGGCCACAGTAACCGGAGAAGGACAAACAGTGTATGTTCTCATTCATTTGGGGAATATGAATAATAGCGAAAGGGAATATAAGGGAAGGGAGAAGAAATGTGTGAGAAATATCAGAAAGGGAGACAGAACATAAAGACTTCTAACTCTGGGAAATGAACTAGGGGTGGTGGAGGGGGAGGAGGGTGGGGGGTGGGGGTGAATGGGTGACGGGCACTGAGGGGTACACTTGACAGGATGAGCACTGGGTGTTATTCTGTATGTTGGTAAATTGAACACCAATAAAAATTAATTTATAAAAAAATAAAAAAAAAATAAACTCTAAACCTAACAAATATCCTAATCCTAACACTAAACCTAACCCGTACCCTAAAACTAACCTCTAACCCTATCCCTAAAGCTTATCCTAAGTCTAAACCTAGCCCGAATCCTAACACTAAAACTAACCTGTACCCTAACTCTAAACCTAACCTGTACCCTAACGCTAACCCTAATTCTAACCTGAAACCTTACACTAACCATAACACGCACCCTAACTCTAACCCCTAACGCTAAACCTGACACTGACACTGACCCTGACACTAACGCTAAACCCTAACCGTGACCCTGACTCTGACCCTAACCGTGACCTGACCCTGAACCTGACACTAACCTTACTCTAAACTCTAAACCTAACAAATATCCTAATCCTAACACTAAACCTAACCCGTACCCTAAAACTAACCCCTAACCCTATCCGTAAAGCGTACCCTAAATCTAAACCTAGCCCGAATCCTAACACTAAAACTAACCTGTACCCTAACTCTAAACCTAACCTGTACCCTAACGCTAACCCTAATTCTAACCTGAAACCTTACACTAACCATAACACGCACCCTAACTCTAACCCCTAACGCTAAACCTGACACTGACACTGACCCTGACACTAACGCTAAACCCTAACCGTGACCCTGACACTGACCCTAACCGTGACCTGACCCTATTCTCCAGGCAAATGTGGAACCTGACTAGACATGCTTTGTGGGTATAAGTAAAAATAGAAAAAAAATCTCTTTTTTGTGTGTGATGATGATACTTGCTTTTATTGTTGTTGCTGATGATGATAAATAAAAAGGCCTGATCTCTGTAGGACTTCCGTGCTCAACCCTTTCCCTGGGCTGTAGTTTATTCTCCTGTTCACACCTGACGACAGTTGGGCCAGCCTCTTAAGCACTGTAAGGAGATCTGAGCAAAAACCCTTTCAAAATAAATCAGCCCTGTTTATCCCCAGCTCTGAGAGCTGGGGCAACTCATCCCAACACTTGCCTGTGTTTCACCATGGAACAGGTTGTCTTGCTTCAGCTCTTTCATAAAACCAACCCTAACACACATCTACTTGGCCATTCTTGGCAAAAATAGAAATAAAAAACAGCCGGTCCTGGAGCATCGGAGTACTGTAAGGTCAGAGTGCTTTGAGGGTCCAGCTGAGGCAATGGGGACCTCACAGCTGAATGACTCCTTGCTAATTTCACAGTGGAAGGACACCAGGGGCCTAGGAACAAAGTCAAACAAGCATCTGAGTGAGGAAATGTGCCTACCCCACAATGACTTGCCCAGGAAATCAGGAGGCATTTAGGACCACCTTCTTTTTAAAGATTTTATTTATTTATTCATGAGAGGCAGAGAGAGAGGCAGAGACACAGGCAGAGGGAGAAGCAGGCTCCATGCAAAAAAGCCCGATGTGGGACTCAATCCCAGGACCCCGGGGTCATGTTCTGAGCCCAAGGCGTCTGGACACTCAACCACTGAGCCACCCAGGCGACCCTAGAACCACCTTTTTTTTTAAATGACCATCCTGACAAGAGCTGTGAAGTATTAAATAGGTGTATGCTATCCGTGCTTGCATTCGGATCTCCCAACTTAGTGGTGTCAGTAGAACTAATGACTGAGATAGATAAAGTGGCATACTTCCTGCATGGATTAAGATTCTGTATGAAAGCCAGAATAAAGTGCTGCACACCTGCCACAGTTGAGAAAACATAGTTATAATTCCTAAGATGCTTATCTAAACTTCTGGTCTTAAATTCTCAAACGGATCAGCTCAGAAAGATTTCAGATATTTGGAAGTTAGAGAAAATCACAAAAACTTATGCAGGCATATATCAGTTCCAAATCTCTTACTCAGGAGAGCATCAAAATTACATTTGCTCTGACTCCTGCATGTGTGATCTGATAAGATCACTGACATATATTAATTGCTGCAAAATGAACCAAAACAATGACCCAGAATTAATAAAGCACTGATTTAAAAATATCCCTCATTCTAATGCTCTATTGTTTTTTTTTAAATTTTTTATTTATTTATGATAGTCACACACACACACACAGAGAGAGAGAGAGAGAGAGAGAGAGAGAGAGAGAGAGGCAGAGACATAGGTAGAGGGAGAAGCAGGCTCCATGCACTGGGAGCCCGATGTGGGACTCTATCCCGGGTCTCCAGGATTGCGCCCTGGGCCAAAGGCAGGCGCCAAACCGCTGCGCCACCGAGGGATCCCTCTATTATTTAATTAGTTAAATTTAAGAATATAAACATAAACTCTACTTTGACAGGTAATATAAAAACTTGCCAGTGTTTGGAATTTCCCCTTAGAATTTTAACCTACCTTATAAACATTATGTTTTCTTCCTTTTTTTTTCTTCCATAGGAGTAATACTGTATTTGGACTTTTTTTGACAACATCTCAGCTCATTAATTCAAAAAAAATCATCTCTATTCAAGATGTTTTGTTATACATTATACAGTGTAAAATGATAAATAAGACTTCAGTCTCTATTATCAAAAGATATATTCTATGAAATTTTGTAGGAAAATTACATGTTTGGAAAACACAAATATAGAAAGTTAAAAGCTGTAAGAGGGATACAAAAAATTAGAGGAATGAAAAATTTTAAAATTATATTTTCAAAAATCGAAGATTTTATTATTAAGATAATATTGGACAAATATAAGCATTTCAACAGAAATAAAAGATAAGGCTTTTTCAGAAAAAGAAAACACTTGAAGTAATATTAAAATAGACATAATAGAATGAAGTTCTCCTCGTAGATAGGTTAGGGGCTCAGATTGCCTAAAACAAAGGGTACATGAAGAGAAAGTAGTTGATTAAAATGCAAAGGACAAAAAAAATAAAAAATAAAAAATAAAAAATAAAAAGCAAAGGACAATGGGAGTAAGATCACAGAAGCCTTTAGCCATATTAATCAGTATGAAATGTGTTCCATAAGCTGTGGAGAATTATTAAGGTGAATTTTTTACTAATTCATTTTATTACTTTATTTGGCAAGCAACACATAACATTATGGCATTAGAAAGAATATTACATGATATCTCACCACAGTTAACCTTTCAGGGTACATCATCTTAAAACATTTACAAACATGAGACTATACTAAGAATCATGTTAAGTTACTTGCTTTTTAAATTATATATGTATATATATTTAATATATAATGAAAGTTTCTGCATAACACACTTTTCATATCTTTCTTTTAAATGACTCCATAAAAGTTTATTTCTTGAGTGTATCCTCATTTATATCACCATTTCTATATTTTTACACATTAAATTGCTTTTTAAAAAATTATTCATTTATTTACTTGTTTACTTATTTATTATTATTTATTTAGAGAGCAAGCACATGAACCAGGGGAGGGTCAGAGGAAGAGGGAGAGAGAACCTCAAACAGACTCCCCTCTGAGCACGAAGCCTGACATGGGGCTTGATCTCATGACTTTGAGATCATTACCTGAGCCAAAATGAAGAGTCAGATGCCTAAAACTGACTGAGCCACCCAGCCACCCCACATTAAATTGCTTTTTATCATTATTAAAAATAAGTACAACAAAAATATTTATTAACACCTACCATATGTCAGACACTGTTGTAGATGATTTTCATAAAACAGAATAAAATAGACTAATTCCAAGCTCCCACGAGACTGAACTTTTTGTTTTTTTTTTTTTTCATGTATCAATATTTAATTCATCAAGATCTACATACAGGGTTAACAATATGTTGTAAGGAGAGGAGGGGCAAGATGGCGGAAGAGCAGGGTCCCCGAGTCACCTGTCCCCACCAAATTACCTAGATAACCTTCAAACCATCCTGAAAATCTACGAATTCGGCCTGAGATGTAAAGAGAGACCAGCTGGAACGCTACAGTGAGAAGAGTTCGCGCTTCTATCAAGGTAGGAAGACGGGGAAAAAGAAATAAAGGAACAAAAGGCCTCCGAGGGGGAGGGGCCCCGCGAGGAGCCGGGCTGAGGCCGGGGCGAGTGTCCCCAGGACAGGAGAGCCCCGTCCCGGAGGAGCAGGAGCTGCACCAACCTTCCCGGGCGGGCGGAAAGGGGCTCGCAGGGAGTTGGAGCAGGACCCAGGAGGGCGGGGATGCCCTCGGGCTCCCGGGGACACTAACAGACACCTGCGCGCCAGGAGAGTGCTCCGAGCTCCCTAAGGGCTGCAGCGCGCACCAGGAGCAGCTCGGAGGGGCTCGGGCGGCGGCTCCAGGGAGGGAGCTGCGGGGCGGGAGCGCGAATCCAACAGCGCAGGCCCCGGAGCACAGGGCGCCGGGACACAGCCCAGGATCCGGCCTCCCCCGGGACAGGCAGAGGCCGGGAGGGCCCAGGACAGCAAGGACGCTCCTGCCCCGAGCTGAGCAGATCAGCGGCCCCGCCCCGGAGCCTCCAGGCCCTGCGGACGGAGAGCCGAGAGCCCCGAGCCCCGTAGTTCCTGCGGAGGCTGAATCCAGGCTTCCAGAGTTGCCATAGCAACTGCGACTGTTCCTCCTGGGGCCTGACGGGGTAAACAACCCCCGCTGAGCCCTGCAGCAGGCAGGGGCAGAGCAGCTCCCCCAAGTGCTAACACCTGAAAATCAGCGCAACAGGCCCCTCCCCCAGAAGACCAGCTAGACGGACCAGTGATACTCCCCCGTGTTCCAATACAACTTGTTTTTGGCCACTCTGCACTGAGCAAAATGACTAGAAGGAAAACCTCACTTCAAAAGAAAGAATCAGAAACAGCCCTCTCTCCCACAGAGTTACAAAATCTGGATTACACTTCAATGTCAGAAAGCCAATTCAGAAGCACTATTATACAGCTACTGGTGGCTCTAGAAAAAAGCATTAAGGCCTCACGAGACTTCATGACTGCAGAATTTAGATCCAATCAGGCAGAAATTAAAAATCAATTGAATGAGATGCAATCCAAACTAGAAGTCCTAACGACGAGGGTTAACGAGGTGGAAGAACGAGTGAGTGACATAGAAGACAAGTTAATGGCAAAGAGGGAAACTGAGGAAAAAAGAGACAAACAATTAAAGGACCATGAAGACAGATTAAGGCAAATAAATGACACTCTAAGGAAGAAAAACCTACGTTTAATTGGGGTTCCCGAGGGCGCCGAAAGGGACAGAGGGCCAGAATATGTATTTGAACAAATCCTAGCTGAAAACTTTCCCAATCTGGGAAGGGAAACAGGCATTCAGATCCAGGAAATAGAGAGATCCCCCCCTAAAATCAATAAAAACCGTTCAACACCTCGACATCTAATAGTGAAGCTTGCAAATTCCAAAGATAAAGAGAAGATCCTTAAAGCAGCAAGAGACAAGAAGTCCCTGACTTTCATGGGGAGGAATATTAGGGTAACAGCAGACCTCTCCACAGAGACCTGGCAGGCCAGAAAGGGCTGGCAGGATATATTCAGGGTCCTAAATGAGAAGAACATGCAACCAAGAATACTTTATCCAGCAAGGCTCTCATTCAAAATGGAAGGAGAGATAAAGAGCTTCCAAGACAGGCAGGAACTGAAAGAATATGTGACCTCCAAACCAGCTCTGCAAGAAATTTTAAGGGGGACTCTTAAAATTCCCCTTTAAGAAGAAGTTCAGTGGAACAATCCACAAAAACAAGGACTAAATAGATATCATGATGACACTAAACTCATATCTGTCAATAGTAACTCTGAACGTGAATGGGCTTAATGACCCCATCAAAAGGCGCAGGGTTTCAGACTGGATAAAAAAACAGGACCCATCTATTTGCTGTCTACAAGAGACTCATTTTAGACAGAAAGACACCTACAACCTGAAAATAAAAGGTTGGAGAACCATTTACCATTCAAATGGTTCTCAAAATATATCCTAAAAACTATAGAACACTTCTGAAAGAAATTGAGGAAGACACAAAGAGATGGAAAAATATTCCACGCTCATGGATTGGCAGAATTAATATTGTGAAAATGTCAATTTTACCCAGGGCAATTTACACGTATAATGCAATCCCTATCAAAATACCATGGACTTTCTTCAGAGACTTAGAACAAGTTATTTTAAGATTTGTGTGGAATCAGAAAAGACCCCGAACAGCCAGGGGAATTTTAAAAAAGAAAACCATATCTGGGGGCATCACAATGCCAGATTTCAGGTTGTACTACAAAGCTGTGTTCATCAAGACAGTGTGGTACTGGCACAAAAACAGACACATAGATCAACGGAACAGAATAGAGAACCCAGAAGTGGACCCTGAACTTTATGGTCAACTAATATACGATAAAGGAGGAAAGACGATCCACTGGAAGAAAGACAGTCTCTTCAATAAATGGTGCTGGGAAAATTGGACATCCACATGCAGAAGAATGAAACTGGACCACTCTCTTGCACCATACACAAAGATAAACTCAAAATGGATGAAAGATCTAAATGTGAGACAAGATTCCATCAAAATCCCAGAGGAGAACTCAGGCAACACCCTTTTTGAACTTGGCCACAGTAACCGGAGAAGGACAAACAGTGTATGTTCTCATTCATTTGGGGAATATGAATAATAGTGAAAGGGAATATAAGGGAAGGGAGAAGAAATGTGTGAGAAATATCAGAAAGGGAGACAAAACATAAAGACTTCTAACTCTGGGAAATGAACTAGGGGTGGTGGAGGGGGAGGAGGGCGGGGGGTGGGGGTGAATGGGCGACGGGCACTGAGGGGGACACTTGACGGGATGAGCACTGGGTGTTATTCTGTATGTTGGTAAATTGAACACCAATAAAAATTAATTTATATATATATATATATATATATATATATATATATATATATAAACAAAAGGGAAAATGCTAAATGTTTAAATGACAAAAGTGATGAGAGTCTGGAACAGAAAATAAACACTTTCACGTGCTTGTCTAAATATCCAAAAAAAAAAAAACAACAATATGTTGTAATGACACATCATCCTGTGTTGTTTTACAATTAATATTCAAAGTTATTTCTAGTTGAACCCAATCATAATTATTGCTGTATGGAAAATAGGACCTGACCAATGTAATGGATTTTCTAGCAACAACTTTGCTTCATATGCATTTCTAACTACTAGTTAAAAAAAAAACAAACATTATTGTCACAAAATCCTGCATTTAAAATTCCCAGATGTCATAATCCCACGTTTCTTACACTTTTATAATAAGCCATTAGGTAAAACTATAATGTCTAAACTGTTGTTTATGTTGTTTATCCTTCATATGTTTTTCCTAGTTGGGAATTTCTGATGTAAACTCTAACCTTTCATCTGATTTTAGCAATGGCATATATACAGTGTGAGAAAATTGCATGTTGACTAAAGAATTAAAAATCACTGAAGACTTCCATTCATTCTCTATTCTACAGAGTGTGAAACTTCACATGCCTACAAGTTTTTCTACTAATAAAGATTTTTTCCATGCATATTACAATGAATAAGCTCTCCAGCATTAATTTTTGCTATTCTACTAGAGTGACCGCCATCTGTAATTGTGTAATTTCCCATTTTAGGGAGGTTAGATTATTCGTAGTGAATATTCTTCTGCATCCTACATCCGGAGATCATCTAATGTCTCTTTCTCCTTTATTATAAATATATGGTTCCTCCAAATGAAGTTCACTCATGTTCTGTAATGATAAATTAGAAATGAAAGCACTTCCATAATGAATTTGGCCATAGAATTTCCCCCATTTAGGAGTTCTGGGATTGGTTTGAGCTGTGGCTGAAGGCTCTTCTGTGTTCATTTACTGCATTTAGAGTTGAGTTCTTTCATGTCTTCAAAGGCAAGAGCTTGTAACAAAGGCTTTTCCACATAGAGGACATTTATATGGGTTCTCTCCAGCATGAGTTCTCTCAAGTTCTCTAAGATTAGGGCTCTCAACAAAGGCTTTTCCACATAGAGGACATTTATATGGGTTCTCTCCAGTATGAGTTCTCTCATGTTCTCTAAGGTTAGAACTTGTAACAAAGGCTTTCCCACATAGAGGACATTTATATGGTTTCTCTCCAGTGTGGGTTCTCTCATGTTTTCTAAGACAAGAGCTTGTAACAAAGCCTTTTCCACATAAAGGACATTTATATGGTTTCTCTCCAGTGTGAGTTCTCTCATGTTCTCGAAGACAAGAGCTTGTAACAAAGGCTTTTCCACATAGATGACATTTATATGGTTTCTCTCCAGTGTGAGTTCTCTCATGTTCTCAAAAATTAGAACTTGTAACAAAAGCTTTTTCACATAGAGGACATTTATATGGTTTCTCTCCAGTGTGGGTTCTCTCATGTTCTCTAAGATTGGAGCTTGTAACAAAGGCTTTTCCACATAGGAGACATTTATATGGTTTCTCTCCAGTGTGGGTTCTCTCGTGTTTTTTTAAGACAAGAGATTGTAATAAAGGCTTTCCCACACAGATGACATTTATATGGTTTCTCTCCAGTGTGGGTTCTCTCACGTTGTCTAAAACAAGAGCTTTGAACAAAGGCTTTCCCACATAGATGACATTTATATGGTTTCTCTCCCGTATGGGTTCTCTCATGTTCTCTAAGATTGGAGCTTGTAACAAAGGCTTTTCCACATAGGAGACATTTATATGGTTTCTCTCCAGTGTGAGTTCTCTCGTGTTGTTTAAGATAAGAGCTTTGAACAAAGGCTTTTCCACACAGATGAGATTCATAAGGCTTCTCTCCAGAATGAATATGCTTATGTCTAGTTAAAGATGAAAAATACCTGAAATGACTCCCACACTGATTACAGACAAATGGATTCTCTCCCGTGTGAGTTATTTTATGGGAACGAAGGTGGGAGTTTCGACTGAAGTGTTTTCCACATTCATCACATTTATAGGGTTTCTCTCCCGTGTGAATTCTCTGGTGTATGCAAAGCTTTCTTCTATTATGGAAATATTTCTCACATTCGTTACATTTATAAAGTTTGCCTTCCATATAAGGTTTCTGGTGTCTATATAGGTCATTTCTATGACTGAAAGGTTTTCCACATTCACTCCATTTATAGGGTCTCTGTCCAGTGTGAGTTAAAACATGCTGAGACAATGTGTAGGGGTGAGTGAAAACTCCATCACACCCAATATGTGCAAAGGGGTCTTCTCCTGAGTGACATTTCTGTATTATTGTCTTGTAGTTAGATGCATCCTCCCTGCAGATGTCTTCCATAGATATTATTTCTTGTTTTTGATAGCTGTTTTCCAAGCCTGAAATAACTGGACCCCAGCCTTGGGCCAGTCCTCTCTCTTCCTTCCACAGCTCCCCTCCTTGCTCCCACTGGGCAATCATATCTGACTGGAAGAACTGACAGTCTACGGAGACCAGATGAGTGATATTCTCCAGCATTACACCAATGGACAGCTTTCTCTGGGACCTATCCATCAGGGTCCACTCTTCCTGGGTTAAGTCTACAGCTACATCTTTGAAGGTCACAGAGTCTTGTTCTTTAGAGTCTATGAAGGCAGACAGGTCCTGCAGGAGAGCGTGGGACTCCTGAGATGGCTCTTCTGAAGGACAGCCCCAGAGTGATCCCTCTGGCAGTGAGCTCTCCATTCTTAACACCAATTCTTGTGGTAGCAGTTCTCTGGATGTTAATCCTGTTTTTCTGCAGTTGCATTCTCAGGAATTCAGCCACCACCTCACCTCCTCTGGATCTCCCCACTCATGGACAGTCCAAGAAGTAAGGAGGAAAAGCTGCGATGGCGGGGAGGCTCCGCTGTCTCTGGGCAGCTCTGCAGGCAGCCAGCATCTGTGCTCGTCTCGAGACTAAACTTTTTGGATGTACACTAATATCTTTGTACATGCATTTTTATCATTGATTTACTTATATCTTTTAATGAATGCTGGGTGCCAATAGAATTGAATGTTTTTAAGTGTATCGATGCCTACCCCACAAGCTGTATATAAGAGTACATTTCTTCCCATACCTCTGACAACATACAGTATTACCAAACATTTGTCCTTTGTCAAAAAGGATGTAAATTACACATTTTCATAATGTATTTTTTCTTTAAAAGACTATCTAAAAAATAAAATAAAATAAAAAAAACTAGAGAGTGAGAAAGAGAGAGAGAGCATGCAAGCGAGTGGGAGAGGGGCAGTGGTGGAAGGAGAGATAATCTGAAGCAAACTCCACACGCTCAGCATGGAGCCCAAGGCAGGGCTTGATCTCACCATCATGAGATATGACCTAAGCCAAAACCAAGAGTCTGTCGCTTAACCGACTAAACCATGCAGGCACCCCTATAATGCATCTTTTTACTTTGCTACTGATTTTCAACATTTTCATTTTTGCTGTTGTTGGTTATCTTTTGCATGTAGGAAGTGCCTGTTTATCTCTAACATATTTTCATTTTTATTTTTTATTTATTTGTGATATTTCATGATAAATTAAGAAAATTCTTTGTTAGGTATTTATTTTCCAAATATTTCCTCAATCTGTCATATATATACCGTAGATATATTACATATATCTGTAATATATATGTATGTATGACACTTATATATGAGAGAAAAACATCTATTTTTTAATTTTTGTAGTGAATTTTAATAGAGAGGTTTATGATGACTTTGGCTTCTGGTATTGTTTTTAAAGGACTTACTAATGTCAGTAGTTATACAATTTACCTATATTACCACTACAAAACATCTTTTACATTTAAGATGTAAATCTGGTTGATTATATCAACAACTATATGTTATGTGCTATAGGAGTCAAATTTCCTTTTCTAAGAGGTGAGCCTCCTATCTCCATACTATTAATTGACCAATTGATTATTTTCCTCAGTGATTAGTTCTCAAATAGTAAATTCTTCTCTATAAAAGCCTTATTTCTCTGAGATATAGGGTGCAAAAATTTAAAAATAGCTCAGTAAAACCATTTTCCCCTTATACTTTCCCAATGCTTCCATAACTCCTATCCAGGATTAAGACAGTAGCTGCGAATTCTTTACTGATATGAGAGAATTCTGAGGCTTCTGGGACTCCCTTCTAATTTATCCCTAAAGGGTGATGATTCCAAAAGCCACTATTTGCTTTTTCTAAATTTCTAAATACCTAACTTTCTAATATCCATGTATTATTTCATTTTTCATTTTTTAGTATGAATACACAACTCAACTCTAACGAGAAAAAGAGACAGTAGTTTCTTATAGATATATTTCTATCTGTAGTTTAAAATTTATGCTACTTGGGTAAACCCTAGAACCCAATGAGCACCTCCATATACGTCTTAAACAGGGGGCCAGGTCAGCTAAGCCCTGATCTTGAAGAAGCCATTGACAATAGTACCCTCAGATCTCATTGATGGAAAGTAAAAGGATCCCCAAGTGAGAAATGGAACTATTACAACTAGACTGGGAAAATGGAGGCACAGGTAATTGCTTAGCCATTTCTCTCTCTCTCTCTCTCTCTCTCTCTCTCTCTCTTTTGTAACATCCAAATGATAAAGTATTTCTTTTTCCCTCCCCAAGTTTTAGGTGTAAAGATTTTTAAGTCATATTTAAATTGTAGCTAATTTAGGAAGACTTGACACTTCTGTGCCTAAATTACTGGATCTAGTTCTGAACCTGTATCTCTGTAGAGGAAGATATGAGTTACCTGGGAACACATCAAACTAAATACACCCCGCCTATACACACATGCACACACACTCTATATAATGGAGATCTCCCTATGCCTCCCATTTGCTGTTAAAATCACTACAACATAAGCTCTAGCTTCTAATGGAAGTGGATCAAATTTCTGGGATGTGTTGAGAATCATTTCTTTATTAACCATAAGAGATTGAGAAACACCTTTACATTAACTAGAAGTTTATCATGTAATCATTCAATAAACATTTTTTGAGCAACTACTACCTGTTTAATGCTCAGCCTATATGAATACAACAGGGTGAAGAAGAGGCACAGGATTAAATAAACCAGCAAGTTCAGCATGGAGAGACCAAGGAGAGGTGTAAAACAGAACACAATGGGACTGTGCAGAAAGAATATCAATTCCATCTCAGCCAGTTAGGGAAAGATGTCCAGTGGAATTAGTATCTATGCTGAAATCTAAATGATGAAATAAATTAGGCAAAAAGCAGAAGAAGAAAGTCTCTGGTAGAGGCAAAAGCTTATATTAATGTCCAGAAATGAAAGATTATATCATGTCTGGAGAAATTAAAAAAAAATCCGGAATGACCAGAGCATAGAATTTAAGTCAAAGAAAGGAGGGAGGTATAGAGATAAAAAAAATGAGGTTAAAGAAGCAAATAGGGTGATTATGAGGCACCCACTAAGCCGGTAAATGTGTTTGAATTCTACCAAAAGAGCACAGAAGAGTAAAATGGCTATTTTAAGCAAAGAGCAACCTAAAATTTTCCTTTGGAAAGAAAGCTCTTATTGCAATGTGCAAAACAAGAGAGTAGGGCAAGTCTACACTCATGGGAATGAGTTAATAGGCAAAAATGTTCTGTATTCATTTCTGAGTAAGAGTTCAAATAAGTATTAAGCAACTAGAACTCTCTGGCTAACCATTGATTACCTTGTGAATTATCTAGTTAAAACACAGTGTCTTAATTGTTATACCTAATAATTGCACTGTTTATAATTTAAGTTGTTTATTATCTAAGTTTTAACACGCAGAGAATTGATTAAATTGGGCAACTCCTCTCTTGGATGGAAGCATCACCTTCAATGGAATGCTAACTACCTCTGAGAATTATGTTTAACTCTGACTTTCCTTGCCATAGGCAGAAGTAATTGATTTTAGGCTGGGTGAACTGGTTCTTAAGACATATGCCCACAGGGAGAATGTCATTTTAATAAGATGCTTCTACAAGCCACATCCTACTTAAAATAGAAGGTTTTCCCTTTGCTTTTATAAGCAAAAACTGAAGGAGTCCTGTTTGCCCTTAAGTTCATAGTAAACAACTGTGAAGTGATGCAACCCTGAGTCGGCAGTCTACAAAGTCCCTCTTTGCCAATTCAGCTACCTATGTTTTGTTCTGTTTGTAGCTGAAGCTTTCCCAGGAAAATACATCTATGTTTAACATTCTTGAAAACCACTAATTAGTACAGCTAAATCTGCGTGTATTGGCTCTGCAGCAGTTGTTCTCCTGATTTCCTAATCTATTGTTTTGTTCTGCAACCACCATGGCACAACTAAAATAAAAGTATTCAAATAATTAGAAATTGTGGAGGGGAGATAATAAAATAAACCACTGCACCTCAAGAGATCAAGACAAAAAAATGCAGAGCCTTCAAAAATAGAAAATCATCAGTTCATCGAAACAGTCAAATTTTGATGTTGATTCAGATATGACCCAATCCTGAGTAGTTCAAGACTACTGAGTTGTAGAGAAAATTGTTTACATGTTTCTTTCAATTCATTATTTATATATCATCTGTTAAAATGTTTAATTTTGGTAAATGTTTTCTAGCTCACATAATACATTAGCATCATGTATATTATATATGATATTAACTATGAATACATCCATGTCATATATGTAGGCCTAAATTATCTATATAACAAAGTTAATTATCATGCAATCAAATTTGTTGCCCATTGTTCTTACATCTAATTTACCAAAATGCCACATAGAGCCTACTTTTAGGCATTTACATAAAATTAAACATTTATATTTAAAAAAAACAGTTACTTTAAACTTTTCAAGTTATGTTTGGTATTATAGTCCTTCAACAATAACTTTCACAAACTTCATCACAAACCACTGGTGGTAACGTGGCTTATTTTATATAATGCACAGATGAACTTTTACAACTATTTTATTAGTTGTGTATTTATTCTAATGTCAGTTAGAAAAATTGCACACAAATGCCACGGACATCAAGGTGTTGGGCTACGAGGACTTGGCTGCCACCCCCAAGGACAAACTATCCTGGACATGGGATAGCCTGACCTCATCATGATCTACAAGCGTCACTATCCCTAATTCCCTCCTGGAACATAGGGAATTACTACTCAGAAGTACTACTCAGTACTCAGAAGCCAAGATCTCGCTGTCACCCAAATCTGCATCTTCCCAACATCCCCAGAGGTGTGGGCAGAGAGCTGGACCTCTGGAACCATCTCCCATGCTTCACCTCAAGAATCACTGGGACCTCCCAGAACACCCTGACCCATTTCCACCATCATCCTACTCAGATTCTAACATGGACAAATAGCCATGCATCCACAAGCAGAGAGAATCCATGGAAGGCAGCTCTCAGAGCAAGCCTTTCATTGAGGATCTTATCATCAAGTCATCCAAGTTCCCCATAACCTAGTCCCTGACTTCGACCCACCCACCAAGATTGAAACTGATTATTGGTCATGCCCTCTGTCACGGGTCATTGCAGAGACAGAATGACAGAAGCAGAAGGAGCACAGAAAAAGGCAGAAGAAGAGGATAAATCCAGAAAAGAGATGAAAACTCCCAGGAAGAGTCAGAAAAAGGAACTCGGTAAGGAGACTTTCTAACGTAGGAAAGATAATCTTCAAGAAAGAGATGAAAGAGTCATCGCCTACATGAGGAAAACTCAGTCCCTACTGGATCAGACACCCTTTGAAACCTCCCTGCATTCTAGGTCACCTAAGTGTTCTCTCCCTGACTGAGGCAAGACCACGCTGAGCTAGCTACAGTCCACAGACTTCAGCCCGTGGGGAGTGAGATTGGAAGGCCAGGCCTGTAGATCTGTCATTATGAAATGCTGGTAGCAACCAATTAAAGGTAAACCGAGTTTCCTCCAGATGTGGATGAGATGAGGTTTGAGATGTGTCACTCAAGTGAGGATTTATCAGAGGTATTTTCCATATCTCCTGAATAATTTAACAAACTGGCTCTGTTAAAGCAGAACAAACTCAAGATAAAGTATTATCTTTTCTGCTTGTCCCCACCATCACTCTCCATGACTGGTGCTCATCCTCACTGCTTCAGGGCTCTGGAGCTGGGATCACTGATCCCAAGGCTTCCTTTTCCTATAGTGAGCAGGGAGTGATCATCTCTCGGGGGAGCAGGGAGGTGGGACAGAGCTGGATTTGGCTCCATTCCTCAAGTGGAGAGGCAGCCAAGAACTTTGCAGCCCTGGGGTTGTGAGACATGGACTTTCTCCCCCATCATGAGGGGGTAGGGGTGCTCTTTCTCATCCCTGGCACTCAATGCACAAGGCAAACCCAGTCTGGGCACAAAGTTATGGTTTTGCCCACACCCACAAGAAGAGGAGCAATTAAGAAAAAAATGAACATGGCTCCTAGTGGTCAGTCCTGTCAGGTTTGTTGACCATTAGGTGAGTAGAACCCTTGGCCCTGATTGGTGAGTGTGAGAAGCAGCCAGGCAGGCAAAGAAACTCCAAGACCCTGTGTGCCAAGCTCTTATCCTCATCTCCACTTTTATAGCTTGCCCTACACCTGGGCTTCTACTCTTCTGACTCCAGCAGAAGGAGGCTCCAGCTCAAGGAGATCTCTAGCAGAGAGGCTGCCCTGATCTCTAGTTTACCCTCCTTTACTTGCCACCCTCAAGAATGGAAGTCTCTTGCTCCAGTACTGACTTCCTCAGGAGCCTTGGTTTAAGTTGGAGATGTCGTCTATACAAAACCCCAGACGACCATCAGACTCAAGGCCAAGTCAACTTGAACTCTACATTCTAGAACCAACTCAGGTCCTGGGCAGAACCCAAACCTTCACACTTCTTTGGAGGAGATTAAGAGAAACGGTTACAAGGACATTTCTCAGCATCTTGGCTACCAAGCCCCACTCATATACATGCATCCGTCCAACATAGTCTTTAAAGAATGGCAATTTATTGGAGCACATCCCCCTTGTTTTCCTCACCTATCTCTCTGCCCAACCTAAATCACACTGTCATTGTTTCATTCTCTACAAATATATATGTGAATATAATTTGACATTTCATATATATATATACATTTCATATATATACACATTTCATTATTTATTTATTTATTTATTTATTTATTTATTTATTTATTTACAAATACAGGAATATCTGGGTCTCAGTTTTGTTCTTGCCCAGACACTGGCATCCCTTTCTACTATGTGTATGATAATGCTGGGAAGGGCGGGCTGTGCTTGGAATTAAAGGTTGCAGTGAATCCCACCCCATCCCAAATTTTATACACACACACACACACACACACACACAACACACACACACACACCATATGAATGCTCTATTATTGCCAATATTTAAGTAAAACAAAGTAGTAAAAAAGGTTGTATTTCAAATGTGTGTTTGTAGACAGAGAGAGAACTCAATTACAAATGATAGGTAAGGAAAAATTTTGAAGATAGCTTTTTTCCTGCCTTCAGACCTGAACTAAAATATCAACTCTTCCTAGATCTTGACTCTGCTGGCCTTTGGACTCAAACTATACCATCAGCTCTCCTGGGTCTCTACTTTCTGTGTTACCCTACAGATCTTGGGACTTGCCAGCTTCTGCAATTGTATGAGCACATTCCTCACTTCCTTATAATAAATCTCCTGATACATGGATAAATAGTGAGAGATATAGATAGATACTGATGAAAATATACAAACTAAAATGTTGGAAATGAATTTCTTATTGTACTCATGCCATTACTTACACACACACACACACACACACACACACACACACACCCTCCACTTCTCTGCAGTACCCTGAGTGATATACTGTTACATAAAAAGACTGAAGATAACCTCTCCATCCTAACATGAGGACCAGGAGACATGTTATCCGGTAATGGAAACAACATGAAAAAAAAAAAGTTATCTCCCAGAAAGACATGATGACTTTGATAACACCTGCATATTTTTATAAAATGCTTTCCTGAAAAAATAATTATTATTTTGGGGCAGCCAAAAGTTAAGTCAGTCTCTTAATATTATATTTGTATTTAAAATTTTCTCCTCACAAAGGACTTACTTTCATGTGCTTCTAATCATGAAAGTACACTTTACTAGAGCTATCGAGTATAGTGTTAAAGAGATGCCACATTTACCATTGAGCAGTAACATCAAATCAATGGCAGCTAGTCATACAGGCATTTTCAATTTCCATCACACATGGTATGTGGCCCTTGGTTCAGTGGATAATCCAACTGTAAACAGTGACTCACTGTTAACAACTCTAGGAAATAGGATTAGCAATTTCTAATTTCAAAGTAAACCTATTTCATTTTTGTCCTGCAAATAAAAACAATGTGTTCAGAGATTAAGCTTTTCAGCTTTTAGAGCTCTCCAGAAACAAAAATGCTGGAGACAAACTTTTATTGTACTAATGCCATTAATGGAAACCAACGAGTTTATGTTCCTAATAGCTTTTTACAGTTTGGTACTACTACTACTACTACTACTACTACTACTACTACTACTATTAGATTGAATTTCAATTAGAGGAAACTTGACGTTTGAATGGAAAGAAAAATGAATTGAACCTCTGGAAACTAAAAATCTTAGACATATCCTCTACTCAATGGAATCAGGAGAAAAAAAATAAAAGTTCATGTATCATTATATGTTTGTTTCCACATCAAAAGTTTTAGATGAGATTTTATCAACTTTGTTTTCTAGGAACACACTTAAATTGAATCAAAGATCTTGTAATTTTTGTGAATTATTTATGGTACCATTCTAAAACTTCCTTTTCCCTACTTATCTGTGAATATTTTTAGTAAAACATCGCCTTGATCGAAAACTATACTTCCGTACTGAGTTACAGACTCTTCTCAGCTCCCTATTCCAAAGAACAGAGGATTGTGGCTTTTTTTTCTGCTTTTAAAATACAAAAGTGTCACTGTGTTAGGCCACTGGGTCTCTGTCAATAATACTCATGTTTGACTTTTTAAAAAATGCCCACGCTTGAACTCTATATCCAGGGATTTCTCTAATTGGTCTGGCCTGGAAACTGCTAATCTGTGTTTTTTAAACTCCAGATATTTATAGTATACAGCCATAGTGGGAAACACTGGCCTAGATTAACCAAGGAAGGGTTACACCAAAAGAAGCCTCAGGCTATGTAACTGGGATTTAGAACCACAATATTTATTGTCCAAGTTTGTAGCAAGAAAACTTATCCTGACATCGCAAGGCACATTTTTTTCCCACCGAACTCATTAATCATCAGCAAACTTGTTCACATCATTCTGATATAAATACATGCTATCTAACGTGAGATTAGAGAAGGTTTGTGTCATTTATAAATTTATGGTGGACAGTAGTTAAAAACAGAGCTCTAGGTCCATGAATGACCAGTCTCACCCACCTTTAAAATCACACTCACCTTACAAATTTGTAAAGTATTTTTATAGAACTCATTGGACTTTGGAAGCCATAGAGTTAATTCATTGATCAGCCTTTTATTTTGTATTAGCTATATTTTAGAGGCACTATACGAGATGCTAGACACTCAGGAAAAGATACAGGTCCTGTCCTCAAAGGTCTCACATTTTCACAAACAAACAGAAAGTTATCAAACTATTAAAATATACTGAGGATACTGCATCATCAGTGATATACTCTCAGATAAAAACAAGGTGTGAGAAGGGCAGCACAAAAGAATTCAGTAGGTGTGGTTGGGAGTCGATTGCTGGGGACCATCAAAATGCTTTTGCAAAATTACATCTACAGTGATTCCTAAAGCCAGAAAGGAAGCATTAAGGGACTATAGCGCAGAGACACAGAAAATTCAAAAAGCATGCGTTAGGGTATGGTCCAAAAAGGGGCTGCCTGGAAGGAAAGACATGGGAAGGACAGAACAAGACAAATACATATTTGTTTGTTTGTTTGTACCCAAGATTGTTTAAATTCTATCTTAAATGTAATAAAGAACAATTTGAAGATTTCACACGAGAGTGTGAACAATTAGATCTTTAAGAATAAAGAGAAGCTAAGTGAGAGACAAAAGCATTCATGATAAGCCTACTGAAATAATAACAGTTGATATTTATGCAAAACAAAGCTAACACATGGGATCCCTGGGTGGCCCAGCGGTTTGGTGCCTGCCTTTGGCCTAGGGCGCGATCCTGGGGACCCGGGATCGAATCCCACGTCAGGCTCCCGGTGCATGGAGCCTGCTTCTCCCTCTGCCTATGTCTCTGCCTCTCTCTCTCACTGTGTGCCTATCATTAAAAAAATTTAAAAAAAAACAAAGCTAACACAGCTAAGATAGAGTCTGAGTATGGAGCGAACAGAATTCATTGAAGAGGCATTTAGAAATTGACAGGATTTAGTGAATAGTAGGAATGAGGAGGGCTAGAATAATACAAAAATGACTCCCAATTTTTAGCTCACAAAATTAGATGAAACTGAAGTAACATTCACTAGGGGGGATAGAATGAAACCGTTAATTTAGGACAGAGAAATTATGATGTTTAGTCTTAAAGACGTTTAATTTGAGGTGCCACTGGCCAGTAAACAGGAGCAATCATAGAACTGTTGGGCAGACATGCTAAGAAGCACAGGAGCAAGTCTGTGTTTGAGTCAGGCATTGTGAGTCATCAATCTAGAATTCTTTGTTACAGCCATGGGTCTTCTCAGAAACCTGATTCCCAAGCTTTTCCTTCCTGAGGAGACCACAGGAATTATATGGTGCGATGCCTAGAAAAATATACCAGACTGAAATGAGTTCTGGGTTCATTAATTGTTTTCGGTTGGAGAGATGGAAACGCATTGAAAGGAGTAGTTATAGGAATCTTGCAGTTACAAGAGTCAGCCATGATATTTGATGGATTGATGCCCCTGAGGAAACGGGGATGATGGCACCCATAGCAAAGAAGGAGGGATTTTTTTTTTTTAGCAGAAAGAATGTCTGCTTCCTCTGAGAAGGAAGGGAGAGAAAAGCTCGAGTGGACACAGAAATGTTGAGAAACTAGAAGAGTCCTCCCACTCTGGTCTGTTTTCTCTGTGAATTCCAAAGCAGAGTCAACTTCTGTGAATCAAAGGATAGGAGCAGGCTAGGGAATTTGAGAAGAATTATCGGAGCCTAGAATAATAACGCATAGAAGAGAGACTGATGAAAAGCTTAAGGATGTCCAGGAAGACTTAAGTACCCAACTGAAGCTAGAAACTATAAATCTGTTCTGGCCCATCCTCCCACAGCTATGTGATTTCCTCTAGTGGTGGTCGGTTGTCCAAACATGGTTAAACAGATAATCCAGGTTGACGACTAGGTTTCAACGTGCAAGCAGTGAGAAACAGAGGGAGACAGAGCTGCTGAGGCTACTGGAGAAAGGAGATGAAAATGAGGTGCACAGTTTCAGGATAAAATGCAGAAGAAAATGAGGCTGGGATAGAGAAATAGAAAACTGATGGAAAATGGAAAAATCAAGGATATGAAAGTCACCTTGAAATTAATGTATGGGTAGAGTGAAAAAAAGGAGCTGGAGACTGGAAAGGCATATTCGGCAAGCGGGCTGGTGCAGCCTCCTATTGCATACTACAGCTATCACTTTATTTTGTACCATTATCTTCCACAGCCATCCCCGGTACTCAATAAATGTTTGTCAAATTAAACTTATTCTGATATATATAGAAAAGAATTTTGTAGAGATAAACCACGATGTCCTCTACATTGTAAAATACTTTCCTCACACAGAGCACAAAGGTCTTATATTCAAGCTAGTAAACCACTCAAAAGCAATAGCGAGCACTAAGCCTCCAATTTCATCCTAAAACTCAGAGGATCTGATTCAAATACCATGTTTTGGCCACTACAATTTAATTTTAAACTAGAGGAGTCATCCTGTTCATGAGATATTTTAAGTAAAGATTGCCCTGCATGACATAGAGACACCCTATCTAAGCCTAAAACTAATACGGAGGAAACACAGCAAATTATACACAATCTCTGTTGCTGGCTTTTTTCCACAGAAAAGTAGATTAGTTACCAGAATTTGACTTCCCTCAGCTGAAGAAATCGATCCTGGGGATGCATATGTTGACAATCATTTGTAACCATATCTGCCTTTCTCGTTTTAGAGGAAGAAAGTCCTTAGAGATCACTTAATCCAAGCACTTCATGATGCAGCATGAAGAGAAAGGTTAAGTGATGTACCCAAGGTCATACAGGAAGTAAGCAGCTGCACTGTAACCAGGACCAAATCCCTCCACTACAGTGAAAATTGCTGGAATATTAAAGAAGCTCTCTAGTTTATTTGTGTAAAGTATGTATATCAGTGAAATGGAATAAAACGGCCATGATTTCAATAGAAACAATTGCTTTCCATCTACCCTTTATTAGAACACTGTGGGCTAAAATCCTACCCATGAATCCTCTTTTTTGTTGCAGATGAGCAAAAGGTGCAAACAGGTGATAACACACACACCCACACACATTCACAGATTGAGGGGGATGGATAACAGGAAGATCTATGAAAACATAATGCACAAATGGAAGTTTCTCTCCCTGGATAATTAGAAATAGGCTTTATTTGCTTACATTTTGTTTTTGTTTTCGTTTTCTTGTAATCCCTGGTGTGTTTGACTAAAATGGTAATTAGCTATATTTTCCATTTTGGTTGAAGCATATTGTAGATCATGTGTAGTGTAGTTCTGGTCTCAAGGGGGAAATGGATAATCAGGAGAATATTTTTCAATGTCTCCTCTCTGTAAAGATTTACTGAGTCGTCTCTAATGTACACTGACAGCTTCTGCATTAAAATGAAAGGAAAGTAGACATCGATATTGTCAAGCAAAAGAAAAAAAACCTCTCCCCTTTCATTTTCATTCTACTAAAATAAATCAGGTCCGTATCTTTTAATATTTTATTAGAATTGTTCATTTCTGAAGGTCAAGAGCAAAAGGACTTTTCAAAGTTTAAAAAAGATTCAAAAAAAGGTGGCAGTTAATTGATAGTCCCCAGACACCAACAAAAGTCTGGACTAGAAGCCTAAAAGCTTTATTAATGTCCTTGTTCAAGTTACTGGTGTTATTTGACTATGCAACTTAACTTCGGTGTGTCCTATATTAATGTGTTTGCAAACAGCAGAAACTCATTCTAAATCAATGTAAATAAAATGAAACTTACTGGAAGAACATCAGGGCACTACCAAGTGGATGGAGTTGTGGAGAAGCGGGTTTAGAATCAGAGCAAGAACCCAGACTAGAAGTGCTTTTCTGTAAGAAAAAAACTGCTGGGATGAATGGGTTCTAGCTATTTCTTCTATCCTGTTTTATTCTACTCAAGATTTATAATCCTAGAAGAGGGACTCTATTTGGCTAAATTTGGGTTTCACATGTACCCTGTAAGCGTATACAAGTCTTGAGATGTGGGGAACTTCTAGCTTCAGTAAGCCATAAAATAGTGCCATATGGTTAACTCTCCCTTCTGGACTACATACAATGGGAAAGAGATAATGTTTCACGCAAAAAAATAAGGATATTATTAAAAAATGGAAATTCATGCTGGGCAGTGAAAAATTTTAAAGACTATCTCCTTCAAGCCAAAAATCTTAGCATTGATTTTGAGAATAATAATAATAATAATAATAATAATAGCAGCTATCCTTTAATGCGAATATGCCTGTTAACATATAAGAAAGTGTATATATTATTCAGAGGTCCCTAAATCAAGACAGCAGAGGATACACTGGAAATCTGGGACAAGTACCCTGCTCAAGTGATAGTGTTTATAAATATCTTTTGCTTACCAGCAGCAGTCTAAGTGCCTGAGGTGACCAACACTTTATTTTTTCTTTCTAGAGCCACAGATCAGGCTCCACATTTATAGGTCTGGTAAGTCACCATGTATCCAACATAGAGATAGCCGGTAGTCCAGCCCAAAGGAAAAGAAGTGGAATCACTGCAGAAATGATTTAATACATGCTTGAAAATCATTCCTGGCTGCATGGACACCTGAGAGAAATCTGCATTTAATAGTTCTCATCTGACAACCACAAACGTTAAACCTTAATAACATGTAATGTTGCAGAAGTTTCACCTCTCTGTAGTCCCTAAGCACTATCTGTTTTGAGGGAAAACAGCTACCAAAAGCATATTCAAATGGTTTCAATTTAATATGATGACTAATAAAATAATGCTGAACACTGAGCAGAACTCTAAAACCGACTTCAGCGCTTCTGACCATGTTTCTATTTCCTGAATTAATAATTTTCTTAATACAGACACATCTAATATAATATGGCTGTTTGCTTTTATGTATATTGTGTGTCGCTCAAGAAATACATTCTTAGATTATACAGAGAAAATCAATTAACAAGTTGGAATAATTCCAAAAATTCTGAAACAATTTTATGAACCGAAATGATATTTTAGGACAATTTCTAAATGATGTTACATAGGGTTTTATGAGACATATGTCTTAGAAGGTAATTGAGAAACATTTTAGCCTAAATTCTTTATTTCATGAGATTATCAATGCTCTAATAGCATATGTTACATAATTAAAATCAAAGACAATTCAATACAGAACATGGGATTGAGTATGAACAAAAAGCATGCTCCTGAATAGAAGCAATATATGGTTCCAAAAACTGATATGAAAGCGGATATATTGCCTACCTTTGACATTTAACTTTATGTCCAGAAAAAAAATTGTCATCATAAATATTAAGTCTTGCTCTTTTTTCCAGAGCCACTCATTTTCAAATTTCTAATAGAAAATGTACTGCTATATATCAGGTGTCAAATAACGACTTTATTGACAATCTCTTTGTCCTTCTTCAATATTACCATAGGTCTTCACAAAGAACAAACACACATCTCAGAACTAGAATATATCAAATAATTTCCCAAAGAGATATGCCAATAAATTCTCACAAATCGGGAATGCAGGGGCACCTGAGTGGCTCAGTAGTTGAGCGTCTGCCTTTGGCTCAGGCCATAATCTGGGTCCTAGGATTGAGTCCCACATCGGGCTCCCTACAGGGAGCCTGCTTCTCCCTCTGCCTGTGTCTCTGCCTCTCTCTCTGTGTCTCTCATGAATAAATAAATAAAATCTAAAAATAAAATGGGATTGCAGGGAGGAAGTGA
>NW_026574921.1:0-32183 GCF_905146905.1 Nyctereutes procyonoides | reverse complement strand
AATTAGATCTCTCACTTATTGACCACTAAGCATCAGGTGCTTTAAATACATTATTTCCACCCTTTACAAGAAACTTGTCAAATAATTATTATAACTGACATTTCGTTGATAATTTAACTATGGCTTACAATTATACAAGGCTAGAATTTGATTCTATAGTCCTTGCAATTTTTACCATGTGACATGGTCTTTTATTCCTGTCTGATATCCACTGCCTGCAGCACCTAAACATTTTTTTTTTGGCAAAAGGAGGGCTATGTGAGTTTGCTGCATGAACACTGGCTCTAGGCTCAGTTCCAGCTGAGTGACTGATACTCACTACCCAGGACGTCAGTGCTGGCTATGCAGCTCAGCAGTAGGAGCAGCCACATGCTTTTGGGAGCCATTGTCCTCTTCCCTGGACAGCAGAAATGCTTCAGAAACCTCTACTATAGGGTCTCAGATATCTGTGAGTTTTTCCCTTGAAGTTCTTGGATTCACCTGGATCTGCAATCTGAACACAGTGGGTGAAACGGACCCAGGAATTTAGATGCCAAATCACCTAAGGAGGAAAAAAAAGTTTGTTCTGGTTAAACCCAGATTATACAATAAAGGAAGCCTCAGGCTAAATGTAGAGATTAGGAATATTTAATTTGTGTCACCTGCAAGGCCTCTGGCCCAGTGCCAGAGACCTAACTGTACTGGGTACTGTAACTGTACTGGGCTGAATAGTTTAAAAGTCTGGATGAAAGCATTTGGTATATTGTGAAGACCTTGCTTCTGCTATTTTCAGGAGAACCAGCAAGCTTTCTCACAGTTGGAGCATAATGGACTTTCTATAGAGTCGATTCAATCAAATTAAGTTGGTCCCAGGAGTGAATTTTTCTGTTAGAATCAAAAGTGAATATATGATCCAATACCCACATTTCACAGATTAGAGGACCTGAGGTCTATGGGTATGAAGTGGTTTGGTCATTGTCACATGGCTACAAGTAGATATTAGGGCAACCTTCTGTCCTTTACACTTAGGTGATAACCATCTTTTTTCTTTTTTAAGAAGATAGCTTTGTTATCTTTCCCCATCACCAGACTGTACATGAATTATTAAAACATCAGTGAAAAACTGGAAAATAGGAAGTAAATTCAATCTTCCAGAAATAAACAATTTAGTGACTAGCTGATAGACATCTTTTCACGTACATCTGTATATGTGTGAAGGTTTGTGTGTCATTTTATATAAACAGAGTCATAGAGTTCCTTTACTTGGTTTTGTTTCTCAGAAACTGGTTGATTGTAATGAATCTTCTTCCCCTCACATAAGTATTATGCAGTTTTGATTCCCTCTTTAGTATAAGTGCACACACACACAGGGTTGTGACTTCACAGACATGCACAGTCACAATGATACCCTTGGCTAAAATGCCCTCTGAATGGGCTGTTCTATACATTCCAGTAATAGTGCACAGACAGCAATGCCAGTTTCCCCAAACTTTGAGGAACACCTAATTTGTCCAGTTTTTTCCTTGCTAATTTTGGCATAATAAACAAAAATCTCATTATTTTGTTAGTATTTTAAAAAATATTAGTAATTAAATTACTTAAATTAGTATTTTTTAAAAATGTTCAAAATATATAAAAAGCTGAACAGCTTTTTTTTATTGGAGTTCAATTTGCCAACATATAGCATAACATCCAGGACTCATCCCGTCAAGTGCCCCCCTCAGTGCCCATCACCCAGTCACCCATCCCCCCGCCCACCTCCCTTTCTACTACCCCTTGTTTGTTTCCCAGAGTTAGGAGTCTCTCAGGTTCTGTCACCCTCACTGATATTTCCCACTCATTTTCTCTCCTTTCCACTTTATTCCCTTTCACTATTTTTTATATTCCCCATATAATGTTTGTCCTTCTCCGACTGACTTACTTCACTCAGCATAACACCCTCCAGTTCCATCCACGTTGAAGCAAATGGTGGGTATTTGTCACTGAACAACTTTTTATATGATGATTGATTAGCTTTTTAAATATCTTTTGTAAATTTTTGGTTTACAGCTTTGTACATTTTTCCTGTTTGATTGCTATTTTTTTCCTCAGGAATTTGTAGGGCCTTTCTTTGTGCATTTATTGCCTTTCATATATTACTAAGAATATTTCCCAGTTTGTATTTCTTCTCATTTATATCTTTTGCCACACTGAAAATTTCAATAATGTCCATAAATATTAAAATATCCACCCATATTCTCTTTTATCTTCATTCATCTGACATTTATTTTAGTGTAAGCATGCCATTGGGTCCAAGGTTTTTTCCCAAATGATTATGAGGATGAGGAATTCCTTGAATCCTGCTTTGAGCATACTTTATAATCCAAAAATCAGAATATACATTCTGTCAAATAATAGATTGCTTAAGGGAAATGATGGAACATAATATTCAAACTTTCCTAGACAATCTGAAGATTCAATCCCAACACAAGTCCATGTGAGCACTCTGACACAGTGTGAATAAAGGAAACCAAATGGTGAAGGTGTGATGACCACCCCTTAACATAATTACATTAACCCTGCATTTCCCTGGTGAACCTCCCTTCTGAAAGTGATGGAGATACTCTCAATGTCCTGCAACCTCCTTAAAACACAAACAGCAAGGACTTCTCTGTCAAACCAACTGTCTGGGGGAAGGGAGGTAAGGCATCTTTTGGAATAATCTATAAGTGGATCTTAACACACTGACATTCATTGAATGCTCTCATGCCACCTAATCTTTTTTTTTCATGCCACCTAATCTAACCCTAACTAAGTTGTATTGTACATATTGCTAACTTATTTTACCCATGAAAATACCACATTCATTGAGATTAAGTAACTTTCCCAAAGTTTCACAACTTCTAGATTTCACAGCCATGATTTAACCTGACACTGACACCAAACATAATGCTCTTTATAAGGAACAAAAGAAATCCACAGTTCAAATTTAAAAACACAGCAGCAAAGAGCATGACTAACATCATTAATTAGACCCAAAGCTTATAATATCTGGCCCAGTGAAGAGCTAGCAGAGGAAAACTAATGTTCAAAAAAAAAAAAAAAGCCTTCTGCCCTCAACTGGGTAGAGAATTACCTGGATGGCCCTCAAGGCTTTGAAGACCCCTGTCTTCTTTGGTGTCCTGAGAGATCCCAGGGAGTTTCCTGAGTTCTTATATCTTCTTGCTTCCAGAATTATATGACCTTTGTTTTAATCATAGAGCAATAATATTGCTTCAAGTAATAATCCATCCATAAAAGTCTTATCTGTAGTCAAAGCTAATGTATGAGAGAAGGCTTGAGAGTGAATCAAATAGCCAGAAGAACTCCTCCCTGTTTGTAAACAGCCTTTCCTTTCCATCCCATCCTATCAAAACTGACAACATCCTGTCATCTGTGAGAAGCCCATCTTCTCTCGCTGTATCTACTTTTTCTTCTGTCAGTCCTTTTTATCTCTTTCTACTGTTAATTTCCTTTCTTTCTCCTCCCTTTCTATAAAGATGCCCCACTTCATCTCTGGAGAATCAGGATGTGTCTATCTTTGTGGAAAAGATTTGCCACCAGGCTGGATGGAAGTTCTGCATCCCTGCCGTGTGCTCCAGGGGTCCAAACAGACTTTCCCCTTTAAGGCACCAACTCTATCCCCCTCAGCATGCACCCCATTCCTCAAATATCTATTTCAGCTCCTACTGTTTGTTCCTCAGGAACAAGGCACTGAAATCTTGTCCTAATGCAGGACAATTATGTCAAAATAGTTCACATTGATATACTGTTTTACCATAGAGTGTTTCTGTGAGATCCTAACAGAACCCCTGGGAGTTATGTAGGACATTTACCCTCATTTCACACTGACGAAACTTAACGTTAAGAGATAGTAGAGAGCCTGCTCAGTCAGGTGTGTGACTCTGGTCAGTAGTGGAGCTGGATAGTGACCTCAGGTCTTCTCTGTTTCCTGAATCACACACTCTTATTAAGAAAATAGCCTATTTAGAAAAGGCAACACAATTTCTTTCTCTAGTGTTGATAGCAAAAAAAATTAAACTATGTTGAAAATATCAGCAATTATTCAACCTCAAAAGACTAGAACTTTAAGGCTGGGGAGAATAATGGTATTTCTCAAGTCCTGTGCTTCTGCTCTACCATCGATGAACCTGTAGCCCAGAGAAGCACCGTGAGTGATTCAGTACAGAGCTAGTTTGGAGTGAAGCTGGTATCAGAAACTGGGCTTTCTTCCTCTCAGCCCAGAGTTCTTTTTACAGTGCTACTTGAGTTTTTCCATTGGCTTTTTCTAGCCTGTGTATACATCTGCGGTAGGACAGGAGAAAGTCATGTTTCCATGGTGCCCAAAATGTATTTTAGAGAACCTCTGCGATTCTGATGATACTTTGGAGAAAAAGCACAAGGCCTGGCTTCAAATGAATGTTTGTTCAGGTCCTAATTTTGTTACCTACTCTCTGCATAACATTAGGCTGGCTCCTGAACCTTTCTGAGCCTCAATTTCCTAAATGTATGTGGTAGGAAATCACCAGATGAATTGTTTTTTACACTACTGGTTAAACATGGCCTTTCTCCTTTTAGGCAGCTGGATGGGAATCGTGACACAACAGAGAACAAAGATATTAATTCCAAACCTTTTAAATTCAAGAGAACTGGTCCAAATGCAAGAGAGCAATCTTTCTTTCTTTCTTTCTTTCTTTCTTTCTTTCTTTCTTTCTTTCTTTCTTTCTAGGATTTTATTTATTTATTCATGAGAGACACACAGAGAGAGGCAGAGACATAGGCAGAGGGAAAAGCAGGCTTCCTGCAGGGACCCTGATGAAGGACTTCATCCCAGGACCCTGGGATCACGCCCCCAGCCAAAGGTAGACACTCGATCATCCTGAGAGCAATGTTTTGACAAAATACATGTTTAGGTAGATTTCCCAACCCCAAACCCTCACTCTGCTAGCTACATGTCACTATATAAAGTCTTGAGATGAGAGAGAGGGAAGAGAAGAAGATGAGACAAGAGAATTAGAGGCTCATAGGACTTAATGAGGTCTTCCACTGAACCCCCCCCCATTAGTTAGTTCCAAAGGTGGACATTAATGGAACCTACATAAAATTGTGGAATATAAGAACACAGAAGACTCAGGAAATACCTGCATTGAAAAGGGCCACTGAATACTGAGTAGAATTTTTTGAAATTTTTCTATATGTGGACACATCATACAAGACATTTAGAGAAACTTAAAACTGCAAATCAGCAACAATTACCTCCAAAACTAGGATCAAGGGTGCCTCTGTGGCACAGTCAGTTAAGCATCTGCCTTTGGCTCAGTCATGATCACAGGATCCTGCGATCAAGCCCCATGCTAGGCTCCTGCTCTCATGGAGCCTGCTTCTCCCTTTCCTCCCTGCTTGAGCTCTCTCTTGCTCTCTCTCTTTCTTGAATAAATAAAATCTTTAAAAACACAAAAACATACACAATCCCCCCACCAAAAAAAAAAAAAAACTAGGACCAGAATAGCACCATACCAGAGTAATTAAAATGCAAGGGAAATAACTAACTAAATAAAATATATTAATAATAAAAAACAGACAAATTAATAAATAAAAAGTGTGAGGGGAAGCAACTTTCTTATAATTTTCACATGTCTTAATTTCATGCTCTTCTCTCTCAATGGCTAGTTAGCTGGGTATAGATTTCCAGGTTGAAAGTTGCTGGAGAAAGGGGAACCCTCTTGCACTGTTGGTGGGAATGTGAACTGGTATAGCTACTCTGGAAAACTGTGTGGAAGTTCCTCAAGAAATTAAAAATAGAGCTACCCTACGACCCAGCAATTGCACTACTGGGTATTTACCCCAAAGATACTGATGTAGTGAAATGCCAGGACACCTGTACCCCAATGTTCATAGCAGCAATGTCCACAATGTCCACAATAACCAACTAGGGAAGGAGCCATGATGTCCTTCAACAGATGAATGGATAAAAAAGATGTCATATATATATATATATATATATATATATATATATATAATGAATGAGACCATATAATGTTTGTCCTTCTCCGATTGACTTACTTCACTCAGCATAATACCCTCCAGTTCCATCCACATCAAAGCAAATGGTGGGTATTTGTCCATTCTTATGGCTGAGTAATATTCCATTGTAAATATAGACCACATCTTTATCCATTCATCTTTTGATGGACACCGACAATAACCCCAATCAGGATACGGAACATTTCCATCACCTGGGTAATTCCCCCTGTACCCCCCTCCCACTAAAGTAACAACTATTCTGACTTCCATCACCACAGATTAGTCTTGCCTTTTCCTTTTTTAACTTTATGTAAATAAAATATGTACTCTTCTATGTCTGGAATATTTCACTTGACATAATTGTTTTTGTGTTTCTTCCACATTGTTGCCTGTATTAATAATTTGCTCTTTCTAACACTCAGTAGCATTCTATTGCATAAATATAGTGCAGGTCATTGTTGTTCTGATTCCTCATTCTTGGTTGATATACATTTTAGCTATTTTCAGCTTCTGACTAAAGCTGCTATGAACATTGTTAGCCTCTTGACAGATAAACGTTTTCATTCCAGGAGTAGGAGTGGGATTGCTGGCTCATGGGATGGGTGTGTATTTAAGTTAGAAAGTGAAAAACTTTTCCCATCTTACACTCCCACTGGCAATGTACAAGAGTTCCAAGTGCTCCACATCTTCAGTAACATTTGGCTATAGTCAGTCTTTTAATGCTTTCACCCTAAGTCAAAAACTACTATACTATTTCCTGTGCTGTGATTTATCACAAAGTAAGGAATTAAAAACCACACAAAGAAAGTAACTCAGACCTTAATGAGGAGAGAATTCATATGTGGGAGAATCAGTAGTCCTTTCTGGACCTCTTAACTATCTCCAGAATAATAATAGCATTGGAGTGGATGATCTCTGGGGCATTTCTAACTCAGGTAATGGATTTGGAGGAAGGCAGGTCAGTGCACGGGCTTTGGTGTCAAGATTCAGGTTCTCACCAGGCTCTGCAATGGCTTAGCTAGAGGGCTTTGGGTAGATACTTAGGCTCAAAAAAAAAAAAAAAAACCTCTATTTTCTTGCTAATAAAATCAAATATGAATTGTACATCTACCATAGGAAAGTTTTGAATATTGAATGAGATAATGAACACACGGAGTTTTGCATAGTACACAGTGAAGACTTAATAAATAGCAGATTATAAAACATGGACATTTTCTGTAGGCATGCTGACAACACTGACTCCATCTTTGGCCCTCCGTCTTGTTCTCCCCTCTGGTGCACAGATGATGCCACGTTAGATAACTCCCCTGTGACCTTACCACCATATCCCTTGCTCTATAAAAGCTGTGGCTTGGGATTCAAGCGGGGCAGAGAGTGCAGTAGAGAATGGTCTTACGCAGCTTAGATCACCTGCCCACCTGCTACCCCCTGTCAGTAAGTTACCCCAAATAAAACTGGATAAATAGTATGGAGTGGCTTGCTTCATTTTTTGGTCCTGAAGTGACTTCCCAGCTTGGATGGTACATTACTGGCCCTCTTTCCTCTTATAACACTTTCTAAAGTATATTCTTCAGGAGAAGGTGGTGTGCTAATGAACATGGTCAATCCTTAGTGTGGCTAAGGTGACATGGATGGCATCTCCATGTGGTATCTCCAAACACTTGAAGTACATTACTTCATTATCACGGAAATTTTCAAACCTAAAGTTTAAAGGCTCTTACAAAGTTATATGCTTTTACCTGTATACTTATCACTTAAACTCTATCATTAGCATTTGACTATCCTTCCTTTATTTTTTTTAATAAATTAATTTTTATTGGTGTTCAATTTACCAACATACAGAATAACACCCAGTGCTCATCCCGTCAAGTGTCCCCCTCAGTGCCCGTCACCCATTCACCCCCACCCCCCACCCTCCTCCCCCTCCACCACCCCTAGTTCATTTCCCAGAGTTAGAAGTCTCTATGTTCTGTCTCCCTTTCTGATATTTCTCACACATTTCTTCTCCCATCCCTTATATTCCCTTTCACTATTATTCATATTCCCCAAATGAATGAGAACATACACTGTTTGTCCTTCTCCGATTGACTTACTTCACTCAGCATAATACCCTCCAGTTCCATCCACGTTGAAGAAAATGGTGGGTATTTGTTGTTTCTAATGGCTGAGTAATATTCCATTGTATACATAAACCACATATTCTTTATCCATTCATCCTTCGATGGACACTGAGGCTCCTTCCACAGTTTGGCTATTGTGGACATGGCTGCTAGAAACATCGGGGTGCAGGTGTCCCGGCGTTTCATTGCATCTGAATCTTTGGGGTAAATCCCTAACAGTGCAATTGCTGGGTCGTAGGGCAGGTCTATTTTTAACTCTTTGAGGAACCTCCACAGTTTTCCAGAGTGGCTGCACCAGTTCACATTCCCACCAACAGTGTAAGAGGGTTCCCTTTTCTCCACATCCTCTCCAACATTTGTGGTTTCCTGCCTTGTTAATTTTCCCCATTCTCACTGGTGTGAGGTGGTATCTCATTGTGGTTTTGATCTGTATTTCCCTAATGGCAAGTGATGCAGAGCATTTTCTCATGTGCATGTTGGCCATGTCTATGTCTTCCTCTGTGAGATTTCTGTTCATGTCTTTTGCTCATTTCATGATTGGATTGTTTGTTTCTTTGCTGTTGAGTTTAATAAGTTCTTTATAGATTTTGGAAACTAGGGTCCACTTCTGGGTTCTCTATTCTGTTCCATTGATCTATGTGTCTGTTTTTATGTCAGTACCACACTGTCTTGATGACAACAGTTTGTAGTACAACCTGAAATCTGGCATTGTGATGCCCCCAGATATGGTTTTCTTTTTTTAAAATTCCCCTGGCTGTTCGGGGTCTTTTCTGATTCCACACAAATCTTAAAATAATTTGTTCTAAGTCTCTGAAGAAAGTCCATGGTATTTTGATAGGGATTGCATTATACGTGTAAATTGCCCTGGGTAACATTGACATTTTCACAATATTAATTCTGCCAATCCATGAGCATGGAATATTTTTCCATCTCTTTGTGTCTTCCTCAATTTCTTTCAGAAGAGTTCTATAGTTTTTAAGGTATATTTTGAGAACCATTTGAATGGTAAATGGTTCTCCAACCTTTTATTTTCAGGTTGTAGGTGTGTTTTTGTCTAAAATGAGTCTCTTGTAGACAGCAAATAGATGGGTCCTGCTTTTTTATCCAGTCTGAAACCCTGCGCCTTTTGATGGGGTCATTAAGCCCGTTCACGTTCAGAGTTACTATTGACAGATATGAGTTTCGTGTCATCATGATATCTATTCAGTCCTTGTTTTTGTGGATTGTTCCACTGAACTTCTTCTTAAAGGGGAATTTTAAGAGTCCCCCTTAAAATTTCTTGCAGAGCTGGTTTGGAGGTCACATATTCTTTCAGTTCCTGCCTGTCTTGGAAGCTCTTTATCTCTCCTTCCATTTTGAATGAGAGCCTTGCTGGATAAAGTATTCTTGGTTGCATGTTCTTCTCATTTAGGACCCTGAATATATCCTGCCAGCCCTTTCTGGCCTGCCAGGTCTCTGTGGAGAGGTCTGCTGTTACCCTAATATTCCTCCCCATGAAAGTCAGGGACTTCTTGTCTCTTGCTGCTTTAAGGATCTTCTCTTTATCTTTGGAATTTGCAAGCTTCACTATTAGATGTCGAGGTGTTGAACGGTTTTTATTGATTTTAGGAGGGGATCTCTGTATTTCCTGGATCTTAATGCCTGTTTCCCTTCCCAGATTGGGAAAGTTTTCAGCTAGGATTTGTTCAAATACATTTTCTGGCCCTCTGGCCCTTTCGGCGCCCTCGGGAACCCCAATTAAATGTAGGTTTTTCTTCCTTAGGCTGTCATTTATTTCCCTTAATCTGTCTTCATGGTCCCTTAATTGTCTGTCTCTTTTTTCCTCAGTTTCCCTCTTTGCCATTAACTTGTCTTCTATGTCACTCACTCGTTCTTCCACCTCGTTAACCCTCGTCGTTAGGACCTCTAGTTTGGATTGCATCTCATTCAATTGATTTTTAATTTCTGCCTGATTGGATCTAAATTCTGCAGTCATGAAGTCTCTTGAGTCCTTAATGCTTTTTTCTAGAGCCACCAGTAGCTGTAGAATAGTGCTTCTGAATTGGCTTTCTGACATTGAATTGTAATCCAGATTTTGTAACTCTGTGGGAGAGAGGACTGTTTCTGATTCTTTCTTTTGAGGTGAGGTTTCCTTCTAGTCATTTTGCTCAGTGCAGAGTGGCCAAAAACAAGTTGTATTGGAACACGGGCGAGTATCTTCTGAATCTGTAGACTTTAAGTCCCTTGACTTCCCCTGGAACTGGTCCGTCCAGCTGGTCTTCTGGGGGAGGGGCCTGCTGTGCTGATTCTCAGGTGTTAGCACTTGGCGGAGCTGCTCTGCCCCTGCCTGCTGCAGGGCTCAGCGGGGGTTGTTTACCCCGTGAGGCCCCAGGAGGAACAGCCGCAGTTGCTATGGCAACTCTGGAAGCCTGGATTCAGCCTCCGCAGGAACTACGGGGCTCTCCGTCCGCAGGGCCTGGAGGCTCCGGGGCGGGGCGCTGATCTGCTCAGCTCGGGGCAGGAGCGTCCTCGCTGTCCTGGGTCCTCCCGGCGTCTGCCTGTCCCGGGGGAGGCCGGATCCTGGGCTGTGTCCCGGCGCCCTGTGCTCCCGGCCTGCGCTGTTGGATTCGCGCTCCCGCCCTGTAGCTCCCTCCCTGGAGCCGCTCCCGAGCCCCTCCGAGCTGCTCCGGTCCCGCTGCAGCCCTTAGGGAGCTCGGCGCACTCTCCCGGGGCGCAGGTGTCTGTTAGTGTCCCAGGGAGCCCGAGGGCATCCCCGCCCTCCTGGGTCCTGCTCTAACTCCCTGCGAGCCCCCTTCCACCCGCCCGAGAAGGTTGGTGCAGCTCCTGCTTCTCCGGGACGGGGCTCTCCTGTCCTGGGGACACTCGCCCCGGCCTCAGCCCGGCTCCTCGTGGGACCCTCCCCCTCGGAGGCCTTTTGTTTCTTTATTTCTTTTTCCCCGTCTTCCTACCTTGATAGAAGCGCGAACTCTTCTCACTGTAGCGTTCCAGCTGGTCTCTCTTTACATCTCAGGCCGAATTCGTAGATTTTCAGGATGATTTGAAGGTTATCTAGGTAATTTTTTGGGGACAGGTGGTTTGGGGACCCTACTCTTCCGCCATCTTGCCCCCTCTCTCCTTCCTTTACCATACATATATTTACCCAAATCCCAATGTACTCATCAATCCATGTTAGGTTTTTAAAATACATTTCAGAAAAAAAAATAAAATAAAATAAAATAAAATAAAATAAAATAAAATAAAATAAAATAAAATAAAATAAAATAAAATAAAATAAAATAAAATATATTTCAGAGTAGATTGCAGACATCAGTACAATTTCCTCTAAGTACTTCAGCATACCTATCATTTACTATTAGTTTAAATGTTTATTTATAGATATTTATTTTGAGGTCAAATTTACATACAAGAATATGCACAAATCCCTAGTAAGGATTTTCTGTTTTGAAAAGTGCACATGAATGTGTAAACCAAACCCTATGAAGATATAGAACATTTCTATCACTCTCGAAGGTTCCTTGTGCCCCTTCCCAATCAATTCCTACCCCCTCCACAGGCAAGTACTGTTCAGATATTTTTCATCTTAAATTAATTTTAATTTTCAGAACTTCTATCAATGGAATTAAAGAGTATACACTCTTTTGTGCATGGCTTCTTTTGCTCAATAAAATATGTTTGAGATAGGGATCCCTGGGTGGCACAGCAGTTTGGCGCCTGCCTTTGGCCCAGGGCACGATCCTGGAGACCCGGGATCGAATCCCACGTTGGGCTCCTGGTGCATGGAGCCTGCTTCTCCCTCTGCCTGTGTCTCTGCCTCTCTCTTTTTCTCTCTTGTGACTATCATAAATAAATGAAAATTTAAAAAAAAATATGTTTGAGATAATCCATTTTTTTGGTAAAGATTTTATGTATTTATTTTAGAGAGAGAGATAGCACACACATGTGTGAGCTGGGAGGGACAGATGGAGAGAGAAGAAGAAAGAATCTGAAGCAGACTACCCACTGAGTATAGAGCCCTACCTCACAACACTCAGATCACAACTTGAGCCAAACCAAGAGTTGAATGCTTAACCAACTGAGCCACCCAGGAGTCCCTCAACCACATTGTTTTGTGTGTCAGTAATTTGTTCCTTTTTCACTGTTCTTTTTAATATGCCACAGAATGAACATAACACAGTTTATCCATACTATTGAAGGTACCTGAACACTTCCAGTGCTTGTTCTTAAAACAGTAAAGCTGCTGTGAACATTCTTGTATAACAAGTCATTTTGTGGACATGTTTTAATTTCTCTTGGGTAAATACCTTGGAATTATTGAGACATAGAATAGGAAGTTGCTTAGTTTTATAAGAATTTGCCAGACTTTCCTCAAAATGGTTAAATCATTTCACATTCTTATGAATTATGTATGATAAGGGAAAACCCATTGCTATTTCCAATGGGTTTTTTCTAACTGGGGTTATGGCTGATGACTTCAGGAGCACGAGTATGGGATGTAGGAACACTGCCACCACCATCACATGAGGTTTTAGAAAGTAAGTTTATTGTGTAAAGAATCCTAAGACTAGCTTGAGTTCTTGTCAGACCACATAGGGTATTCAACTGATTAGGGCATGGGAGGCCCCGGGATCATTAGTAGGGAAGTGACCCATGGTGAGTCATTATGCCTGTGCCCATCTGGCAGGTAAATAGATTCTTTGTTCCTTCTTGGTGACTTCTAAGGATAAGGATGGTCAGACAAAATAATATCACACCTAGAAAAACCCAGATCTTAGTAAAATTTAAGAGACGAATGCCGGGTTATTGCCAGTGGGCATCAAATTTGAGTCTGTGGATCAAGGTAAGGAGTCAAATACACAAGTTTTTCAAAAGAAGTCACCAGTTGTTTTTCCTGAGTAGAGATGGGTTCTTTGTTTGCATTTCTACCAGAGGTAACCCATATGGTTCTTCATATCTCTTTGAATGATGATGTCCTTTATTCATTAATTCCCTAAATGTTCTTTAGATAAGGATTTTATGAACACCCTTCAAAGGGTCAGCCTTAAATTAACTTATTTTATGGTTTTATTGCAAAGTCTTGCCTTCGTTTCCCTTTTAGGATGATGTAATTTATAATGTGCAAGCTTGCTACTCCTCCCTTTATGTTCACATCAAATGAGCAAACAGTTGGCCATGATGCAGATGGTCATAGGGTTGGTTCAAGGTTTGTGAGTACAGTTACGTGGAAGCCTCTTATCTAAAATAGCCCTAGGAATGCTTGGACATGAGAGAGAGAAGATGTTCAGCTGGATACTTTAGGATATGTCCTTCCAAAAGCAAAGCAGTTGAAAAAAACCCCAGAATTATAGAATGTCAGAGCCAGAGGAGAACATGGAGGCTATTGATACTTCCTCCTCATCTTATAAAAGAGAGAGTGGAATGAAACAGGAATAAGCCTAACATCTGTGCTCAAAATTCATTGGAAATTGTTACAATTAAGATTTTGCTTACAATGGAGAAATCCATTCCAGCCAGCTCAAATTCAAATGGGCTTATTGAAAGGATAAAGAAGCATCTTGAAGAAACAAAGCATGCCTAGTCGTGGGCTTTGCCTGGGGAAATGAGAGGCCTTTCATTAGTGGTTGACACAGTCACTGACTCTGGGATCACGGGGTCTGTGGTGCCCTTTGGGCGTCTAGTCTACTCTCTTGCTTCTTCCCTCAGCCTGGCTTTCTTTATGTATTTGTCAGCACAAAACTGAACACTGCTGCCCCACCCTCAATGCTGACCTTTTAGGTCAAATTTTAAAAGCGTGAAATCGCTGGCTCTTTATAGCATGCCTGTTGAGATGACAGTTGAAATCCCAATATTTTGACTCCCGGTTTAATGATGCACGCTGAACTTTCTCTTCTAAACATGAGCACAGACAGGGAAGGAGCTTAGCCTCAGTTTTCTCATCACCAGGATAGGAATAATAATGTTTCTACCCTGCAGAGTTGCTGTGGTGATTAAATCCGTTTGATACATGCCAAATGCCTAGAACAGTGCCTAGAACATATGATACTGCTGATACTAATGTTCTTAGCTGTTTTTTCCCTTCTTCTCTCCCCCTGCTCAACACCTCTACCACTGGCCCCCAGATCCAATCTCCATGCATCTCTGTCCTGCTCTATACTCTTCAGAATGCACACCCTGGGCTCTCTTGTTGACAGGCTCCCAGTTAGGTTTGGCCAATGGGAGGCACCACAAGGATCCTGGAAGGTGAGAGTAGAGAGAGGTCAGTATTACCCTTCTACCCTCCCTGCACTGACACTGGGAATCTGGTAGTACTTGCATCTTTCCATGACTTGTGTGGCCCCTCTTCCACAGTCTTCATTCTCAGGAGCTCCATGTAGCTGTATTTCTTTCTTTGTTTCTTTGCCTCCCACAAACAAAGGTCCAGAAGACATCTCTCCATCAAGACTTTAAGAAGTGCATGGTGAGAGGAAGGCTGGCAAACCAGAAAGGGCCTTATGGTATGTCCTCTGCAGGCTGCTGCTAATGGTAGGAGATGCTGCCATGGATTTGGCTTCCTGATGTTGGTGGGAATCATAGTGTCGTGGAGAAGTAGAGGACAGGTGGTGGCACTTAATCATCCAGAGACAAGATGGGAGCAATTACTTTGGGGGCAGGGACATACTGTGGCAGTGATTCATCATCCTGGGGGTGCCTGGGAGTGAAATAGATGAGAAGCCTACTGTGGGACCCAGGAAATCTAACAAAAAACCCCTACCCCTGGACAAGCAGGGCAGGACTAACTCCATTCTGTGCTACACCTGCCATCTCATGTAAAACCCCCCACACGACGTGCCTATTGCTTAAGGCACTCCCTCACCCTAGTCTAACTACTAAGCACACTCTTATCGGAAACCAGCCCAGATAGGAATGCGAAACCTCTAACTGCCAAAAAAAAAAAAAAAGTAAACCCCATCTTTTGCCCGCCAAACCTGCACACCAATTCTAACCAGAATGATAGGCTAGTTCAGATGGTTGCTATAGGGTAAATTGTGATTCAGTTGGCCACATACTTATGGACCAGCATGACTGTGCAACTTTCTATGTGTGTTACAATCTCATTGGCCACTGGCCCCTATAACACTGCTGTGCTTCTTAGTCTCGGGGTCCAAGTCCCTGCTCTGCTGTATGGAGTATACTTGGACCCAAGCTCGAGTTTGTAAGTAAACCCTCATGTACTTGCATCGGCGTCGGCTCCTTGGTGGTTTCTCAGATTCGCAATCTTGGGCACAACACCCACTACAAAATTATTTGACTTACATAATAATTAGAAAAACTCTAGTTTGGGGTGACAAAGATCTGACTGAGTCACCATAGTGGGAATGCGTGACCTTGCGTGCAATCCTTAGACCTGGAACTCCCTGACTGAGAAAAGACTGAGTCTCTTTTAGGAAGAATGAACCCTGCATAGCAGCCACAAGTGAATGCTATAAATCTTCTCCAGGCATTTCCTAGGGAGACTGCAGCCATTTCCTGGGGTGATAGGGAGAGGGCAATACCCAGACCACCTGGCTCCATGAAATGCTACCCTGCAGTGGCCATAAAAATAACCACTCCCATCTCCAGCTGCCAGACGCATAACTGGTCAACAGCTCCAGCTAGGGCGTGCTGAGCCCTGGGCTCTCTGACCTCTCCCCACATTCTGTACCAGCCTGTGAAGAAGAAAGCCTCACCCTGGACCCTCCAACAGGATACACAGGACAAGTCATGAGGATATCAACTGTTTTCCTACCCTAATTCTGACTTTTCTTTCTCCAGTCTGGTTTGTTTCTACATATTAACTTGTTTATATGAAAAAAGAAAAGAAATCCTTAGACTTCCCCGAGTCTCCTTTATTGAATCCTTTAATGTCATCAAATATGTCATCTTTTTTTTTTCTTGGTATCTCCTGGGTCTCCAGGATTAATAAAAAAATTTCTCCATCATACCAAAGTAGACATATACTTTTAAAATTTGGAATTTTCAAATTAAACCTTTCTGTTTAAGGCTTAAATCCATTTAGGAATTACATTTTTGAGTATGAAGAAGCAGAGGTCCAACATTATTTCCTTCCAAATTGACAGATATTAAATTGTGCCAACATTGATTCTTTTTAAAAAAATAATTATTTTCCTACTTATTTGGTATGTCATTACCATACATAAATTTTTAATAGACTGTGATCTATTTCTGAGTTTTCTCTATTATGTATCATCTATCTAGTATCTATCTATCTATCTATCTATCTATCTATCTATCTATCTATTATCTATCATATATCATCTATCTATCTTCTACCTGCCAGTACCACACTATTGTTCTTATCAACCTCATGACATATAGTTTAAGCATAAAAATATGCCTTTTAAGTGTGTAATTTAATACATTTTAATAAATGTGTACACCAGTATAATCACAATTTCAGTCAAAAATCTAGACATTTTCATGTCTCATGCCTGTTGGCAGACAATTCTTCACTCAAGGAAACAGTGATCTGGTTTCTTTCATTGCAGATTAGTTTAATCTACTCTAACACTTCATATGCTATATACTTTTTTTATCTGTCCTCTTTCACTCAGCTGACCAGTTTTGAGATTCTTAATTGTTATTGTTAGTATCAGTAGTTTCTTCCTTTTATTGCTCAGTAGTAGTCTATTATATGAATATATGACAATTTGTTTATCTGCTCACAGGTGAATGGACACTTTTGTGAAGGTGCAACAGATATATAACATCATATTAGTTTCAGGTGTACCACAGAATAATTTGATAACTGTATGCACTGTGAAAAGAATAGTAGCCCACTATCATTCTTTTGCATGTGGCTAGCCAATTTTCCCAACATCATTAATTGAAGAGACAGTCCATGTCCCACTGTATCTTCTTGGCTTTCTTGTCATATATTAATTCAGTATACATGCATAGTTTTATTTCTGGGCTCTCTATTCTGTTCTATTGATCTATGCCTTTGTTTTTGTACCAATACTATACAGTTTTGATTATGATAGCTTTGTAATACAGTTTGAATTCAGGGAGTATGATGCTCCAGCTTCATTCTTTGTTAATGGACATTGCGATTGCTGTCATTTGGAACTACTGTGAGTAAAGCAACTTGGAATATTGTGTTCATGTATTTTTGTAGATCCATGCCCTTATATGTCTTGAGTAGCACTTATGAGTCACATGGAAAGCATATATCTACCTTTATAAGAAACTGCCAAATTGCTTTCTAAATGGGTCGTAACATTTTGCACTCTCATCAATAATGACTGGAATTCTAGTTGTTCCATATCCTCTCCAACTCTTGCCATTGTCAGTCATTTTGACTGTAGCCATTTTAGCTGATGTGAAGTGGTGTCTCACTGTGGTTTTCACTGTTATTTTCCTGATGTCCAATGATTTGCAGCATCTTTTCATGTAATCACTGTGTTTATATATTGCCTCTGTGTGGTATTATTTGAAATACTTGAGCCATCATTAATTGAGTCATTTGTCTTCTTACTGCTGAATTATTAGGAGATTTTGTATGCTTACAATACAAATTCTTTTTCGGATATATGTATTGTGAATATTATCTATGGCTTGCATTTTCATTGTCTTGATGGAATCTTTCAAACATCAGAAGTTTTAACTTATGGTGATGTTCTATTTCATTTTATTTCAATGGCTTGTCCTTTTTGTTTCCAATATAAGGAATTATTGCTTAATTCAAGTCATAAAGATTTTCTCCTTATTTTTCCTTCAAAAGTTTGTATTTTTAGCTTTCATATTTAATGAAGGAAAGAGGAGGTCATTTAAAAATTGGTATGGTTAATATCCTCAGAGAGATTTGAGAAGCAATCGCACCAATCCAACAAGAACAGAGTGCTGTGAAAAAAGAAGCACTCAGATATGAAATGAAACAAAAACTTCAACAGAAACACAGAATAGTCATTCTACTAACAACCAACTCAGTTCTTGAAACTTACTATGTTCTCTTCCCAGTGCCTAGCATGTGGTCATTCATTTATGCTTCTCCGTGACCTTTAGAGAATGGTACCAATAATCTTTATTTCACAAAGTACAAAATGAGGCATGAAAACCTTATATAGGGATCCCTGGGTGGCGCAGCGGTTTAGCACCTGCTTTTGGCCCAGGGCACGATCCTGGAGACCCGGGATTGAATCCCACGTCGGGCTCCCAGTGCATGGAGCCTGCTTCTCCCTCTGCCTATGTCTCTGCCTCTCTCTCTCTCTCTCTCTCTCTCTGTGTGACTATCATAAATAAATAAATAAATAAAGAAAACCTTATGTAACTTCCCTACATCATACAACTAGCAAGTAGCAAGGACTGAATCACATAAGAGCCATGGCTGAACAAAAAATGAGTGAGCTGAGAGGTCAAGCTGAGATAATTGTCTAAACACAGCACAGATAACAGCTCCTGTTCTCAGGAGAAAAGAAGTATAGAAGGAAGGCCCAGGAATTAAATAAGCAGTAATATGATGTCTAAAGGAAGGAAAGAAAACATTGGAGGAATACAGACAAGGTAACGTAAGAAATTACATAAAATTTCCCTGGCTTGTCTTCAGATACAAAGGATCTATCAAAACCTTCAGAAAAACTTAAAGCACATGCACATAGGAGCACCTGGGTGGCAAGGTCAGTTGAACGTCTGACTCTTCTGCTCTGGTCATGAGATTGAGCCCTGCATCCAGCTCAACATTGAGCATGGAGTCTGCTTAACACTCTCTCTCCATCTCCCTCCCTCTCTCTCTAAAGAATAAATAAATCTTTAAAAACGTGCGCACTCACGCACACACACACACACACACACACACACACACACACCTGGGTCCACCCTGATGAAAACTCAAATTTTAAAGTGTTCCACTAAAAAGAAGAAGGCATTGCACTCAGACAAAATAAATTAAGAATCCACAAAAGTGGTACACATGAGGAATAAAGAAAAACAATGACTAAGATCATATTGCATTGTAAAACTACCTGCTGATGATAGAGTTGTGAATTTAATTACAAATTAACAGTGAAAAATTCATAAAGTAGAAGGGGCAAGAAGTAGTTATTAATAATCTGTTTTTAAAAAAAGTTCTAGCTGATGACAACAGAACTTGGAAGATGGTGAGGGAACTGTAAACCAAGAACTTATTGTGGGTCACCTATCCCCACCAAGTTACCTAGATAACTTTCAAATCATCCTGGAAAACCTATGAATTTGACCTGAGATTTAAAGAGAGAACAGCTGGAACGCTACAGAGAGAAGAGTTTGCGCTTCTAACAAGGTAGGAAGGCGGGGAAAATGAATAAATAAATAAATAAATAAATAAATAAATAAATAAATAAATAAGAATCAAGTTGGGGAGGGGCTCCGCGAGGAGCCAGTCAAGGCCAGGCCGCGAAAGCCTCTGGGGACAGGAAAGCCCAGTCCCGAAGAAGTAGGAACTTTAAAAATCCACACTGGATTCTTCCCAGACGGAAAGGCACTTAGCAGAGAATTCGGGCAGAACCGCAGGAGGGGCAGTGTAGCCTTCAGGTTCCTGGGGTCACTAACAGAAGAAGTGTGCCCAGGAGAGAGCCCACCACAGACTGTGGGCCGAGCTCGGTAAAGGGCTGGAGCACGCACCAGGTGGAGCCTCAGAGAAGCTCAGGTGGCGACTTGGGAGAGGGCGCTGTGCCCTGCTGCCTTCGGGAGCTCTGGCTCCAGGAGCATGATTCCCACAGCACAGGCCCTGGACCCAGGGCACCGAGAGGACATAGCCCAGGATCCTGCACTCCGCCTGGGACACGCAGAGGCAGGGAGGACACAGGACACCGAGGACTCTCCTGTCACCCGGCACCCCCAAGCTGTGCAGATCAGCACCCCTACCCCCTGCCCCGTCCCCGGAGCATCCAGGCCAGTGCAGACTGGGAGACTGTGGTAGTTACTGCCGGAGCTGACTCCAGGGCTGGAGAGCTGGCCACCACCAGTGGTGTTGTTCCTCCTGGTTCACCCTGTGCCTGGGATACAACAGGGCTGCCAGGGAACAGGGGCCTCATGGGGTAAACAGCTCCAACTGAGCTGTGCACCTGGCAGGGGCGGGGCAGCTCCCCCACGTGCATACACCTGAGAATCAGCACAGCAGGTCCCTCCCCCTGAAGACTAGCTGGAAGGACAGGGGAAGAGCAAGTTCTTGACCAAGCAGCGCTGGAAAGCTCCAGGGGAAGTCAAGGGATTTACAGTATATAGAACCAGAGGGGACCCTCCTTTTTTTCCTTCCTTTTCCCAGTACAACTTGTTTTTAGCCACTTTGCACTGGGCAAACTGACTAGAAAGAAGAACTCACCACAAAGGAGAGAATCAGAAACAGTACTCTCTACCACAGAGTTACAGAAATTAGATTACAATTTGATGTCAGAAAGCCAATTCAGTAGCACAATTACAAAGCTACTGTGGAGGAGGAGGGGCAAGACGGCGGAAGAGTAGGGTCCCGGGTCACCTGTCCCCACCAAATTACCTAGATAACCTTAAAATCATCCTGAAAATCTACGAATTCGGCCTGAGATGTAAAGAGAGACCACCTGGAACGCTACAGTGAGAAGAGTTCGCGCGTCTATCAAGGTAGGAAGACGGGGAAAAAGAAATAAAGAAACAAAAGGCCTCCAAGGGGGAGAGGCCCCGCGAGGAGCCGGGCTGAGGCCGGGGCGAGTGTCCCCAGGACAGGAGAGCCCCGTCCCGGAGAAGCAGGAGCTGCACCAACCTTCCCGGGAGGAAAGGGGCCCGCAGGGAGTTAGAGCAGGACCCAGGAGGGCGGGGATGCCCTCGGGCTCCCGGGGACACTAACAGACACCTGCGCCCCGGGAGAGTGCGCCGAGGTCCCTAAGGGCTGCAGCGAGCACGGCGGGGCCGGAGCAGCTCCGAGGGGCTCGGGCGGCGGCTCCGCGGAGGGGGCTGCGGGGCGGGAGCGCAAATCCACCAGCGCAGGCCCCGGAGCACAGGGCGCCGGGACACAGCCCAGGATCCGGCCTCCCCCGGGACAGGCAGAGGCCGGGAGGGCCCAGGACAGCAAGGACGCTCCTGCCCGGAGCTGACCAGATCAGCGGCCCCGCCCCGGAGCCTCCAGGCCCTGCGGACGGAGAGCCCCGTAGTTCCTGCGGAGGCTGAATCCAGGCTTCCAGAGTTGCCATAGCAACTGCGGCTGTTCCTCCTGGGGCCTCACGGGGTAAACAACCCCCGCTGAGCCCTGCAGCAGGCAGGGGCAGAGCAGCTCCGCCAAGTGCTAACACCTGAGAATCAGCACAGCAGGCCCCTCCCCCAGAAGACCAGCTGGACGGACCAGTTCCAGGGGAAGTCAAGGGACTTAAAGTCTACAGATTCAGAAGATACACCCCCGTGGTTTTTGTTTTTTTTCTTTTTGATTCTGATTGATTCCCCCACCCCCATTTTTTTCATCTTTCTTTCTTTTTCTTTCTCTTTTTCTTCTCTTTTTTCCTTTTTTTTTCTTTTTCTTTTTTCTTTTTCTCTTTTCTTTCTTTCTCTCTCTTTTTCTCCTTTTCCCAGTACAACTTGTTTTTGGCCACTCTGCACTGAGCAAAATGACTAGAAGGAAAACCTCACCTCAAAAGAAAGAATCAGAAACAGTCCTCTCTCCCACAGAGTTACAAAATCTGGATTACAATTCAATGTCAGAAAGCCAATTCAGAAGCACTATTATACAGCTACTGGTGGCTCTAGAAAAAAGCATTAAGGACTCAAGAGACTTCATGACTGCAGAATTTAGATCCAATCAGGCAGAAATTAAAAATCAATTGAATGAGATGCAATCCAAACTAGAAGTCCTAACGACGAGAGTTAACGAGGTGGAAGAACGAGTGAGTGACATAGAAGACAAGTTAATGGCAAAGAGGGAAACTGAGGAAAAAAGAGACAGACAATTAAAAAACCATGAAGACAGATTAAGGGAAATAAATGACAGCCTAAGGAAGAAAAACCTACGTTTAATTGGGATTCCCGAGGGCGCCGAAAGGGCCAGAGGGCCAGAATATGTATTTGAACAAATCCTAGCTGAAAACTTTCCCAATCTGGGAAGGGAAACAGGCATTCAGATCCAGGAAATAGAGAGATCCCCCCCTAAAATCAATAAAAACCGTTCAACACCTCGACATCTAATAGTGAAGCTTGCAAATTCCAAAGATAGGGGATCCCTGGGTGGCGCAGTGGTTTGGCGCCTGCCTTTGGCCCAGGGCGCGATCCTGGAGACCCGGGATCGAATCCCACGTCAGGCTCCCGGTGCATGGAGCCTGCTTCTCCCTCTGCCTGTGTCTCTACCTCTCTCTGTGTGTGTGACCATCATAAATAAATAAAAATTAAAAAAAATTCCAAAAATAAAGAGAAGATCCTTAAAGCAGCAAGAAGCAGCAAGAGACAAGAAGTCCCTGACTTCTATGGGGAGGAGTATTAGGGTAACAGCCGATCTCTCCTCAGAGACCTGGCAGGCCAGAAAGGACTGGCAGGATATATTCAGCGTCCTAAATGAGAAGAACATGCAACCAAGAATACGTTATCCAGCAAGGCTCTCATTCAAAATGGAAGGAGAGATAAAGAGCTTCCAAGACAGGCAGGAACTGAAAGAATATGTGACCTCCAAACCAGCTCTGCAAGAAATTTTAAGGGGGACTCTTAAAATTCCCCTTTAAGAAGAAGTTCAGTGGAACAATCCACAGAAACAAGGACTAAATAGATATCATGATGACACTAAACTCATATATGTCAATAGTAACTCTGAACGTGAACGGGCTCAATGACCCCATCAAAAGGCGCAGGGTTTCAGACTGGATAATAAAGCAGGACCCATCTATTTGCTGTCTACAAGAGACTCATTTTAGACAGAAGGACACCTACAACCTGAAAATAAAAGGTTGGAGAACCATTTACCATTCAAATGGTCCTCAAAAGAAAGCAGGGGTAGCCATCCTTATATCAGATAAACTAAAATTTACCCCGAAGACTGTAGTGAGAGATGAAGAGGGACACTATATCATACTTAAAGGATCTATCCAACAAGAGGACTTAACAATCCTCAATATATATGCCCCGAATGTGGGAGCTGCCAAATACTTAAACCAATTATTAACCAAAGTGAAGAAATACTTAGATAATAATACACTTATACTTGGTGACTTCAATCTAGCTCTTTCTACCCTTGATAGGTCTTCTAAGCACATCTCCAGAGAAATGAGAGCTTTAAATGATACACTGGACCAGATGGATTTCACAGATATCTACAGAACTTTACATCCACACTCAACTGAATACACATTCTTCTCAAGTGCACATGGAACTTTCTCCAGAATAGACCACATACTGGGTCACAAATCGGGTCTGAACCGATACCAAAAGATTGGGATCGTCCCCTGCATATTCTCAGACCATAACGCCTTGAAATTAGAACTAAAACACAACAAGAAGTTTGGAAGGACCTCAAACACGTGGAGGTTAAGGACCATCTTGCTAAAAGATAAAAGGGTCAATCAGGAAATTAAGGAAGAATTAAAAAGATTCATGGAAACTAATGAGAATGAAGATACAACCGTTCAAAATCTTTGGGATGCAGCAAAAGCAGTCCTGAGGGGGAAATACATTGCAATACAAGCATCCATTCAAAAACTGGAAAGAACTCAAATATAAAAGCTAACCTTACACATAAAGGAGCTAGAGAAAAAACAGCAAATGGACCCGACACCCAGCAGAAGAAGAGAGTTAATTAAGATTCGAGCAGAACTCAACGAAATTGAGACCAGAAGAACTGTGGAACAGATCAATAGAACCAGGAGTTGGTTCTTTGAAAGAATTAATAAGATAGATAAACCATTAGCCAACCTTATTAAAAAGAAGAGAGAGAAGACTCAAATTAATAAAATCATGAATGAGAAAGGAGAGATCACTACCAACACCAAGGAAATACAAACGATTTTAAAAACATATTATGAACAGCTCTACGCCAATAAATTAGGCAATCTAGAAGAAATGGACGCATTCCTGGAAAGCCACAAACTACCAAAACTGGAACAGGAAGAAATAGAAAACCTGAACAGGCCAATAACCAGGGAGGAAATTGAAACAGTCATCAAAAACCTCCCAAGACACAAAAGTCCAGGGCCAGCTGGCTTCCCTGGGGAATTCTATCAAATGTTTAAAGAAGAAATCATACCATTTCTAGAAGAAATGGACGCATTCCTGGAAAGCCACAAACTACCAACCAAAACTGGAACAGGAAGAAATAGAAAACCTGAACAGGCCCATAACCAGGGAGGAAATTGAAGCAGTCATCAAAAACCTCCCAAGACACAAGAGTCCAGGGTCAGATGGCTTCCCAGGGGAATTCTATCAAACGTTTAAAGAAGAAATCATACCTATTCTACTAAAGCTGTTTGGAAAGATAGAAAGAGATGGAGTACTTCCAAATTCATTCTATGAGGCCAGCATCACCTTAATTCCAAAACCAGACAAAGACCCCACCAAAAAGGAGAATTACAGACCAATATCCCTGATGAACATGGATGCAAAAATTCTCAACAAGATACTAGCCAATAGGATCCAACAACACATTAAGAAAATTATTCACCATGACCAAGGAGGATTTATCCCCGGGACACAAGGCTGGTTCAACACTCGTAAAACACTCAATGTGATTCATTGCAAGAGACTGCAAGAGAAAAACCAAAAACCATATGATCCTCTCATTAGATGCAGAGAAAGCATTTGACAAAATACAGCACAGTAGCCAAACTGTGGAGGGAGCCTCGGTGTCCATCGAAAGATGAATGGATAAAGAAGATGTGGTCTATGTATAAATGGAATATTACTTAGCCATTAGAAATGACAAATACCCACCATTTGCTTCAACGTGGATGGAACTGGAGGGTATTATGCTGAGTGAAGTAAGTCAATCGGAGAAGGACAAACAGTGTATGTTCTCATTCCTTTGGGGAATATGAATAATAGTGAAAGGGAATATAACGGAAGGGAGAAGAAATGTGTTGGAAATATCAGAAGGGAGACAGAACATAAAGACTCCTAACTCTGGGAAACGAACTAGGGGTGGTGGAAGGGGAGGAGGGCAGGGGTTGGGTGTAAATGGGTGACGGGCACTGAGGGGGACACTTGACGGGATGAGCACTGGGTGTTTTCTGTATGTTGGTAAATCGAACACCAATAAAAATTAATTTATTAAAAAAAAACAGAAATGACAAATACCCACCATTTTCTTCGACGTGGATAGAACTGGAGGGTATTATGCTGAGTGAAATAAGTCAATCGGAGAAGGACAAACATTATATGGTCTCATTCATTTGGGGAATATAAAAAATAGTGAAAGAGAATAAAGGGGAAAGGAGAGAAAATGAGTGGGAAATATCAGTGAGGGTGAAAGAATATGAGAGACTCCTAGCTCTGGGAAACGAACTAGGGATGGTGGAAGGGGAGGAGGGCAGCGGGTGGGGGTGACTGGGTGGCGGGCAATGAAGGGGGCACTTGACGCGATGAGCACTGGGTATTTTTCTGTATGTTGGCAAATCGAACACCAATAAAAAATATACAAAAAAATTATTGTGTAAGAAAGTTATGCTCTCCCAAGGCAAAATTCACAGTCCAAAAGCATTCCATAACCATGGTAAAGGGGAATCCGAGTTAGTCACATTTAGAGTTTCAGGGGTCTACTGTTTTTTCAGCAAGTGTCAGAATATGAATACATACCAATTGGTGCAGTTTCTTTCCCTTGCTGTTTTCTTAATAGTGTCTGAACACATGCATACCCTCAAGCCATACAGTTTAACAGCAAGAAGGATTGGCCCAGAGCAGTCTTTAAACAAGTATGTCATTGTTTCTGAGCACAGACTGATTCTCGGTGAGGTAGCAAAAGGTCCCAGGCAAGGGGCAGGCCAGCCCATGGCTCTCTCACAGAAGCCACTGAAAAGGGAGGCTAATCAGTGTGTCCATGCAGAGATAATCCTGCCCTGACTTGCTATGGGTCTGTTAGTCTCCAAAAAACCCATTCCTAACATGAGTTTAACATATCATTTACATAGGTAGGTAAAAGGCAATCAGATAAGACTGCTCTGATCTCCAGTACCCCAATTATCCAACCAGAGTGCTCCTGAAGACTGTCCCAGTAAGCACAGTACACAAAGCCCAGTAAGAAGTGAAAAGACAGACCAGACACTCTACAATCAAGGCACAATTCTGAGGCTCAAAAATATCACCAAAGTAGTGTGAAGCAATGCAAAGACCAGGCACCAGAAGAGAAGGTGTTGTGGGTCTCACAAATATAAAGTCGTCCAATGTCTCCTCTTGTTCATCCCAGATGCTCCCTCTTTTTCTTTTCAAAATCTCTGCACAGCCTGAGGTCTTTTCCCCTGGTGTCCTTGTGCTCTGACCATTCTTCTGAGGCTCAACTGTACAGCAGTAACTGGTGTGGGCCTGAGCTGACCTGCAAACCCCTGTCCTGTGCCACCCTGCCCTACTCTGAACTGTCCTATCCTGACCTGCACTGGGCCCTGCACTGCCCACAGCCCATTGCGACCAGGTTGTGCAGCTGGAGGTTTTCAGTGGCCTGGCTCCTCTGCATTGTTTCCTCTGGCACCTCTGGAGCTGTTCACTGTGGGTCATGCTGGGCCCTGGGCTTGGACTCAGGATGGAGGCCAACGGGGACCTCCCTGGTCCAGGATCACTCCATTCTACCATTCACCTGCTGGCCATCCACACTGTCCAGGTGCCTGGGGCAGGATCATCCCAAGTGCCTGGGGCTTTGACTCATGAGATTATCATCCCCAGGAAGCTGAACCCTAGAATGGAGAAACATGCTGGGCTAGGGAAGATATGCCTACCTCTTGAACCTGATGGGCAGGAAGTAGGTCTTCTCCCTGAGGTCCCAGAGGCTCTTGCTGCCCTGCACATTCGAGTGTTCTCCTTCACTGAGGAGGGAGGCCTTCTGGAGGACTGGCAGTATTGACACAGAGATAGCAACTAGAGGAGATTTATGAAAGGCTCCCAGAAGTCTGAAGGCATGCTCAGTACATGCCTGGGGGCCTCCACAGCATGCTGACCATGGGAGATCTGCTTTACCAGACTGAGCCCTTCAAAGCCTCCTCCGACTTTGAGCACATCTGTTATCTCCTAAAGGATGGGGAGCTGCGTGCAAATGCCTGTGGTATAACTTATGAAGGAACTGAAGAGCACATCTGTGAGCAATCAGAGTTGCTGGCACATTCTGACACCCACATCCACAGAAAGTATAGAGAATTGCTCCTGGTATTTGACCATAAGAGGTTGTTGTCTAGGGAACACAATGTAACCCATACCACTTTTGAAGGCCTTCTTCTGGCAGGTTTTACAGATTCTCAGTTTCAGACACTGCATCTACAGATACATCCAGCCACTACTGAAATTTGGACCGAGCAGTGTTAAAATAAATCCTAGAAGAAAGCAATTATTCAATGTTCTCTGGGTTTTTTCCAAAGTATAGAAGAAATGTTCAATATCCTCAAATTTAAACAGATTGCTCACACTTATCAGTAAGAGTCTTTTGGTGACACATGTCGGAGGGGCTGGATCTGAGGAGTTTGTGACAAATATCATGGTGTGTCAACTTGCACTACTGGAATGGAAAACGTGAATTTTTCTGCTTATGTGTCTACACATGAACTGGGACATGCTGTAGGGATGATGGGTGATTCCACATTTTGTCAATGTAAGAGAGGCAGTCCTAGGCTGATTCTGGTGTTGTCCAGGATAATTGTAGCAAAATGTCTTCAATCTATAAAAGAAGAGAATCGGCAAACACAACCTAAGCCAGTAGGAAAACCAAATCAAAGAGATAGGACAAATAAACATGCTCTCCTTATGCACTCAATGATGCCAGATTCTTTTTTTATTTTTTTATTGGAGTTCAATTTGCCAGTATATATCATAACACCCAGTGCTCATCCTGTCAAGTGCTCCCCTCAGTGCCCGTCACCCAGTCACCCATACCCCCACCCACCTCCCCTTCTACTACCCCTTGTTCATTTCCCAGAGTTAGGAGTCTCTCATGTTCTGTCACCCTCATTTTTTCCACTCATTTTCTCTCCTTTTCCCTATAATCCCTTTCACTATTTTTTATATTCCCCATATGAGTGAAAGCATATAATGTTTGTTCTTCTCTGATTGACTTACTTCACTCAGCATAATAACCTCCAGTTCCATCCATATTGAAGCAAATGGTGGGTATTTGTCATTTCTTTTTTTATTTTTATTTAACTTTTTGTATATTTTTTAATTGGAGTTCAATTCTTTTTTGAATGGCTTAAGTTGACCAAAAGATAACCTTTGTTCTTCTACTCACTTTTTAAATAATCTCAATAATTGCCATTTTCTTCATGTGTGGGATGATGAGATAGATTTTAAAAATCCAAAAGAAGAACATCCTACATACACCAAACACAGCAGGCAGTTTTCTGAGAATACCACTCTACAGTAACTCAACTAAAACCAGCTATGCTTGAAACACCTTCTTTTAAATGATATTCCTGTATGTTAGTAGTTAATCAAAGGTACTGATTATGTGGTTGTCATGCTAATTGACTTTGGTCTCTCAGTTCTATGTAATATGATTTTCCCTTGGATTTTCATTAGCAAATAACTTTTCTTTTCCTTAGAATCCTACATCATTTATCTGAGCACTGAACCTCAGAATGGCCTATGCTATCAAGAAAGTCCAGTAATTCTCCGAATACAACTGTCTGTCCCAGTGGCTTCACCCATAGAGAGAATAGAGAAGGGCCTTTCTTTCCACCACCATTGTCTATGAAGACCTCATGTTTACCTCTCCTGACTCCACCTGATAGATGGGACTTCCCAGCGCTAGTGCCAGAAAATGGAAGCTGGTTACATTCATTTCATAGGGAAAGAAATGACAAGCAGAACCACAGAGCTACCTATCTCACCACTGTATCCTGACGACTCCAGGGGACTTCAGACAAAACAGTGAAACCAACTCAAAGTGGCTGAAGTGATGCTGCTGGCCATGGACCCTGAGGGTCCTTCATAGCTCTATTAATATAATAGTAAGTCATCTGTGACATAGCTTTTGGGGGTATGAATTCAGCAGGATCTTGGTATTTTTAGGTACTTTGTGAGACTGGAGGTCATGACTAATGCCTCCCCTTGCCAATGGTAAGGAGAATTAGGCAGGAGCTTCATTCCCTTCTCTTTGGGGCTCCACATCTTCTTCTCTGCCTGTGCTAGTGGTAGCTTAAATGTTCATTACCCTATGTTCCAGTAATGGTGAGAAATGTATCTTCCATTGTTGTGTGATGGGGGGAATGTGTAGGTCTTGTTCCAAAAGTGTTTTTCCTTCCACACAGGAACCCCTTGCTCTCCAGTTGGGCATGGAGCCTTTCTTCTCCTGTCCTATGTGCACTTGTGCCTCCTCCTGTCTCTCACTGTGGATCCATTCTTGGCTTTTTCACTCTTCCTAGTCTATCACATCTCAGGAAATTCTCTCTGTCATACACAGTGTCTTAGGCCAAATGTCCAGCCCATGATCAACCATGGTAGGGGACCATTTCTATAAGTTATACTATGAAGGAAAGCCCCTAGAAAAGCCCCTGCATTGTCACAGTCACAGGTATACATTGAAACCCAGATTTTCCATTTTCCAAATTCTAAACCCACAGAAGACTGATCAGGTAAAATAAGTAATACAAATACGAAAATCTAGGTAGTTTACTGAGTTTTGTATTGTCTTGGAGAGGTGACCATCATATGGAATGGGTATTTCATATGAATTACTTGGTGCCATAGGAAAGTGCAAAGTAGGATGGGTATTTCATTATATAGGAATGAGTGCATTATGTCCGTAATTTTATAGCATTATATACAAATATTTATAAGACGGTTTCTTCCTTTTAGGTTGTTCATGTGCAGTAAAAGACTTTTGTCCACTAGCGCATAGTGCTTTCTTATTCAGATCATTTAACTTGAAATGGCCCCTGAATCAGCTATGCCTAAAATTTAGACCTACCCAAATGTACAACAATATGTGTCATTATGCTAGAAACAGTCTGGGTTGCTGATTTGGAGATTGTTACTTGTTATTTTGTTACTAGTCACTTATTTTTACTTTCTGAATGAGCTGTGTGACCTCATTGGCCAGGTATCTCAACATGAGACCTCAGTGTCCTCAACTATAGTTTAATCAGTCTAGGTTATACCGAAGGAGCTTTCTAGATGTGGAGATGTACACCTAGCCTCAACAAATGTTTATTAAGGTTTTTGTCTTTTTTTTGTCAGTGGACCCATGTAATTTCTTTGGGATGTATCCAAGACAGAGGAGACACATCCCTGCCTTTTTAGGGCTTTCAGTCTACTGGGGAAGCAAAACATTACCCTTGTGTGAACCAGTTTTTCCTACAAGCTTACCATGTAGTAACCAGTATAAAGCTGAAATCTTTCTTTTGATCCCACTTCTGTTTTTTATTACATTTAAAATGCTTGTGTGACATGTGAATATATTCTAAAAAGCTTCTGCACAGCAAAAGAAACAGTCAACAAAACTCAAAGACAACCTACAGAATGGGAGAAGATATTTGCAAATGACATATCAGATAAAGGGCTAGTATCCAAGATCTATAAAGAACTTATTAAACTCAACACCAAAGAAACAAACAATCCAATCATGAAATGAGCAAAAGACATGAACAGAAATTTCACAGAGGAAGACAGAGACATGGCCAACAAGCACATGAGAAAATGCTCCGTGTCACTTGCCATCAGGGCAATACGAATCAAAACCACAATGAGATACCACCTCACACCAGTGAGAATGAACAAGATAGGAAACAACAAATGTTGGAGAGGATGTGGAGAAAAGGGGAACCCTCTTGCACTGTTGGTGGGAATGTGAACTGGTGCAGCCACTCTGGAAAACTGTATGGAGGTTCCTCAAAGAGTTAAAAATAGACCTGCCCTATGACCCAGCAATTGCACTGCTGGGGATTTACCCCAAAAATACAGATGCAGTGAAACGGCAGGATACCTGCACCGCAATGTTTCTAGAAGCAATGTCCACAATAGCCAAGCTATGGAAGGAGACTTGGTGTCCATCAAAAGATGAATGGATAAAGAAGATGTGGTCTATGTATACAATGGAATATTACTCAGCCATTGAAAACGACAAATACCCACTATTTGCTTCAATGTGGATGGAACTGGAGGGTATTATGCTGAGTGAAATAAGTCAATTGGAAAAGGACAAACATTATATGGTCTCATTCATTTGGGGAATATAAAAATTAGTGAAAGGGAATAAAGGGAAAGGAGAGAAAATGAGTGAAAATATCAGTGAGGGTGACAAAACATGAGAGACACCTAGCTCTGGGAAATGAACAAGGGGTAGTGGTAGGGGAGGTGGGCGGGGGGTTGGGGTGACTGGGTGATGGGCACTGAGGGGGGCACTTGGTGGGATGAGCACTGGGTGTTATGCTATATGTTGGCAAATTGAACTCCAATAAAAAATAATTAAAAATAATAAAATAAAATAAAATAATGAAGAGTTAGAGCTAGTAACCAAAGGAGATGAAATGAAATTATTTTTAAAAATATAGCTTAATGCAAAAGAAGGAAGAAATAGAAGGAACATGGGACAAACCAAAAACTAATAGGAGTGAATAGACACAAACCTAGCTCTTTCAGTAATCACATTAAATGTTAATGGTTAAATTAAAAGAAATTGTCAGACTTGATATTAAAAAACTACTCAACGACATGTTGCCTATAAGAAACACATTATAAATATGGAGATACTAATATAGTCAGATAACAGAATGGAAAAAGACATATATGCTATATGAACAGTAGTCAAAGGGAAGTTATAGGAACTGTATTAATATCAGCTGCAATAGACTTCAGAGCAAGGTCTATTGCTCATGACGCAAACTGATAGAAATGCAAGGAGGAATAGGCAAATTAACATGAAGAACAAGTAGACCAAATACAGCAAGGATAGAGTAGTCTTAAGCA
>NW_026574920.1:0-32047 GCF_905146905.1 Nyctereutes procyonoides | reverse complement strand
GATTACAATTCAATGCCAGAAAGCCAATTCAGAAACAAAATTATAAAGCTACTAGTGGCTCTGGAAAAAAGCATAAATAATTCAGAGACTTTATGACTAGAGAATTTAGATCTAATCAGGCTGAAATTAATGAATCAAAAGAGATGCAATCCAAACTGGAGGTCCTAACAATGAGGGTTAATGAGGTAGAAGAACGAGTGAGTGACATAGAAGACAAGTTAATGTCAAGAAATGAAGCTGAGGAAAAAAGAGAAAAACAAAAGATCACGAGGAAAGGTTAAGAGAAATAAATGACAGTCTCAGAAGGAAAAATCTATGTTTAATTGGGGTTCCAGAGGGTGCCAAAAGGGACAGAGGAGCAGAAAGTGTATTTGAACAAATAATAGCTGAGAACCTCCCTAACTTGGGAGGGAAACAGGCATTCAGATCCAGGAGATAGAGTGAGCCCCCACCAAAAATCAATAAAAAACTGTTCAAACACCTCGACATTTAATAGTGAAACTTACAAGCTCCAAAGATAAAGAGAAAATCCTTAGAGCAGCAAGAGACAACAGATCCCCAACTTATATAGGAAAAATATTAGATTAACAACAGACCTCTCCACAGAGACCTGGCAGACCAGAAAGGGCTGGCAGGATATATTCAGGGTCCTAAATGAGAACATGCAGCCAAGAATACTCTATCCAGCAAGACTCTCATTCAGAAATAGGAGAGATAAAGAGCTTCCAAGAGAGGCAGAAATTGAAAGAATATGTGACCACCAAACCAGCTCTGCAAGAAATATTAAAGGGGACCCTGTAAAAGAAAGAGGAAGTCCAAGGAAACAATCCACAAAAACAGGGACTTAATAGGTATCATGATGAAACTAAATTCATATCTTTCCATAGTAACTCTGAACATTAATGGGCTAAATGAGCCCATCAAAAGGCGCAGGGTTTCAGACTGGATAAAAGAGTTAGACCCATGTTTTTGCTGTCTACAAGAGACTCATTTTAGACAGAAGGACACCTTCAGCCTGAAAATAAAAGGTTGGAGAACCATGTACCATTCAAATGGTCCTCAAAAGAAAGCAGGGGTAGCCATCCTTATATCAGATAAATTAAAGTTTATGGCAAAGACTGTAGTAAGAGATGAAGAGGGCCACTATATCATACTTAAAGGATCTATCCAAGTAGAGGACTTAACAATCCTCAATATATATGCCCCGAATGTGGGAGCTGCCAAGTATATCCATCAATTAATAATCAAAGTTAAGACATACTTAGATAATAATACACTTATACTGGGTGACTTCAATGTAGCGCTTCCTACAATCGATAGGTCTTCTAAGCACAGCATCTCCAAAGAAACGAGAGCTTTAAATGATACACTGGACCAGATGGATTTCACAGATATCTACAGAACTTTACATGCAAATGCAACTGAATACACATTCTTCTCAAGTACACATGAAACTTTCTCCAGAATAGACCACATATTGGGTCACAAATCAGGTCTTAACTGATACCAAAAGATCGGGATCATCCCCTGCATATTTTCAGACCATAATGCTTTGAAACTAGAGAAAAAAATTACAAGAAGAAGTTGGAAAGATTTCAAACACATGGAGGTTAAGGACCATCCAGCTAAAAGATGACAGGATCAACTAGGAAATTAAGGAAGAATTAAAAAGATTCATGGAAACTAATGAGAATGAAGATACCACTGTTCAAAATCTTTGGGATACAGAAAAAGCAGCCCTAAGGGGGAAATACATCGCAATACAAGCATCCATCCAAAACTGGAAAGAACTAAAGTACAAAAGCTAACCTTGCACCTAAAGGAGCTGGAGAAGGAAGAGCAAATGAAACCTTCATCCAGGAGAAGAAGAGAAATAATAAAGATTCGAGCAGAACTCAATGAAATAGAGACCAGAGGAACTGTGGAACAAATCAAAAAATACAGGAGCTGGTTCTTTGAAAGAATTAATAAGATAGATAAACCATTAGCCAGCCTTATTAAAAAGAAGAGAGAAAAAACTCAAATTAATAAAATCATGAATAAGAAAAGAGAGATCACCACCAATATGAAGGAAATACAAATGATTTTAAAAACTTATTATGAACAGCTATACTCCAATAAATTAGGCAATCTAGAAGAAATGGATGCATTTCTGGAAAACCACAAACTACCAAAACTGGAACAGGAAGAAATAGAAAACCTGAACAGGCCGATAACCAGGGAAGAAATTGAAGCAGTCATCAAAAACCTCCCAAGACACAAAAGTGCAGGGCCAGATGGCTTCCCAGGCAATTCTATCAAACTTTTAAAGAAAAAAAACATATCTTTTCTACTAAAGCTGTTTAGAAAGATAGAAAGAGATGGAGTACTCCAAACTCGTTCTATGAGGCCAGCATCACCTTAATTCCAAAACCAAAGTCTCCATCAAAAAGGAGAATTATAGAGGAGGGGCAAGATGGCGGAGGAGTAGGGTCCCCAAATCACCTGTCCCCAACAAATTACCTAGATAACCTTCAAATCATCCTGAAAATCTACGAATTCGGCCTGAGATTTAAAGAGAGAACAGCTGGAACGCTACAGTGAGAAGAGTTCGCGCATCTATCAAGGTAGGAAGACGGGGAAAAAGAAATAAAGGAACAAAAGGCCTCCGAGGGGGAGGAGCCCCGCGAGGAGCCGGGCTGAGGACGGGGCGAGTGTCCCCAGGACAGGAGAGCCCCGTCCCGGAGAAGCAGGAGCTGCACCAACCTTCCCGGGCGGGAAGGGGCTCGCAGGGAGTTGGAGCAGGACCCAGGAGGGCGGGGATGCCCTCGGGCTCCCTGGGACACTAACAGACACCTGCGCCCCTGAGAGTGCACCGAGCTCCCTAAGGGCTGCAGCACGCACGGCTGGGCCGGAGCAGCTCCGAGGGACTTGGGCGGCGGCTCCGTGGAGGGGGCTGCGGGCGGGAGCACGAATCCAACAGCGCAGGCCCCAGAGCACAGGGCGCCGGGACACAGCCCAGGATCCGGCCTCCCCCGGGACAGGCAGAGGCCGGGAGGGCCCAGGACAGCAAGGACGCTCCTGCCCGGAGCTGAGCAGATCAGCAGCCCCGCCCCGGAGCCTCCAGGCCTTGCAGACTGAGAGCCCCGTAGTTCCTGCGGAGGCTGAATCCAGGCTTCCAGAGTTGCCGTAGCAACTGCGGCTGTTCCTCCTGGGGCCTCACGGGTAAACAACCCCCTCTGAGCCCTGCAGCAGGCAGGGGCAGAGCAGCTCCCCCAAGTGCTAACACCTGAAAATCAGCACAACAGGCCCCTCCCCCAGAAGACCAGCTAGATGGACCCGTTCCAGGGGAAGTCAAGGGACTTAAAGTCTACAGAATCAGAAGATACTCCCCCGTGTTTTTTTTGTTTTGTTTTGTTTTTCTTTTCTTTTTTCTTTTCTTTTTGATTTCTGATTGCTTCCCCCACCCCCCCTTTTTTCACCTGTCTTTCTTTTTCTTTTTCTTCTTTTTTTCCTTTTTTTTTCTTTTTCTTTTTTCTTTTTCTCTTTTCTTTCCTTCTCTCTCTTTCTCTCCTTTTCCCAATACAACTTGTTTTTGGCCACTCTGCACTGAGCAAAATGACTAGAAAGAAAACCTCACCTCAAAAGAAAGAATCAGAAACAGCCCTCTCTCCCACAGAGTTACAAAATCTGGATTACAATTCAATGTCAGAAAGCCAATTCAGAAGCACTATTCTACAGCTACTGGTGGCTCTAGAAAAAAGCATTAAGGACTCACGAGACTTCATGACTGCAGAATTTAGATCCAATCAGGCAGAAATTAAAAATCAACTGAATGAGATGCAATCCAAACTAGAAGTCCTAAGGACGAGGGTTAACGAGGTGGAAGAACGAGTGAGTGACATAGAAGACAAGTTAATGGCAAAGAGGGAAACTGAGGAAAAAAGAGACAGACAATTAAAAGACCATGAAGACAGATTAAGGGAAATAAATGACAGCCTAAGGAAGAAAAACCTACGTTTAATTGGGGTTCCCGAGGGCGCCGAAAAGGACAGAGGGCCAGAAAATGTATTTGAACAAATCCTAGCTGAAAACTTTCCCAATCTGGGAAGGGAAACAGGCATTCAGATCCAGGAAATAGAGAGATCATCCCCTAAAATCAATAAAAACCGTTCAACACCTCGACATCTAATAGTGAAGCTTGCAAATTCCAAAGATAAAGAGAAGATCCTTAAAGCAGCAAGAGACAAAAAGTCCCTGACTTTCATGGGGAGGAATATTAGGGTAAGAGCAGACCTCTCCACAGAGACGTGGCAGGCCAGAAAGGGCTGGCAGGATATATTCAGGATCCTAAATGAGAAGAACATGCAACCAAGAATACTTTATCCAGCAAGGCTCTCATTCAAAATGGAAGGAGAGATAAAGAGCTTCCAAGACAGGCAGGAACTGAAAGAATATGTGACCTCCAAACCAGCTCTGCAAGACATTTTAAGGGGGACTCTTAAAATTCCCCTTTAAGAAGAAGTTCAGGGGAACAATCCACAAAAACAAGGACTGAATAGACATCATGATGACACTAAACTCATATCTGTCCATAGTAACTCTGAACGTGAACGGGCTTAATGACCCCATCAAAAGGCGCAGGGTTTCAGACTGGATAAAAGAGTTAGACCCATGTTTTTGCTGTCTACAAGAGACTCATTTTAGACAGAAGGACACCTTCAGCCTGAAAATAAAAGGTTGGAGAACCATGTACCATTCAAATGGTCCTCAAAAGAAAGCAGGGGTAGCCATCCTTATATCAGATAAATTAAAGTTTATGGCAAAGACTGTAGTAAGAGATGAAGAGGGCCACTATATCATACTTAAAGGATCTATCCAAGTAGAGGACTTAACAATCCTCAATATATATGCCCCGAATGTGGGAGCTGCCAAGTATATCCATCAATTAATAATCAAAGTTAAGACATACTTAGATAATAATACACTTATACTGGGTGACTTCAATGTAGCGCTTCCTACAATCGATAGGTCTTCTAAGCACAGCATCTCCAAAGAAACGAGAGCTTTAAATGATACACTGGACCAGATGGATTTCACAGATATCTACAGAACTTTACATGCAAATGCAACTGAATACACATTCTTCTCAAGTACACATGAAACTTTCTCCAGAATAGACCACATATTGGGTCACAAATCAGGTCTTAACTGATACCAAAAGATCGGGATCATCCCCTGCATATTTTCAGACCATAATGCTTTGAAACTAGAGAAAAAAATTACAAGAAGAAGTTGGAAAGATTTCAAACACATGGAGGTTAAGGACCATCCAGCTAAAAGATGACAGGATCAACTAGGAAATTAAGGAAGAATTAAAAAGATTCATGGAAACTAATGAGAATGAAGATACCACTGTTCAAAATCTTTGGGATACAGAAAAAGCAGCCCTAAGGGGGAAATACATCGCAATACAAGCATCCATCCAAAACTGGAAAGAACTAAAGTACAAAAGCTAACCTTGCACCTAAAGGAGCTGGAGAAGGAAGAGCAAATGAAACCTTCATCCAGGAGAAGAAGAGAAATAATAAAGATTCGAGCAGAACTCAATGAAATAGAGACCAGAGGAACTGTGGAACAAATCAAAAAATACAGGAGCTGGTTCTTTGAAAGAATTAATAAGATAGATAAACCATTAGCCAGCCTTATTAAAAAGAAGAGAGAAAAAACTCAAATTAATAAAATCATGAATAAGAAAAGAGAGATCACCACCAATATGAAGGAAATACAAATGATTTTAAAAACTTATTATGAACAGCTATACTCCAATAAATTAGGCAATCTAGAAGAAATGGATGCATTTCTGGAAAACCACAAACTACCAAAACTGGAACAGGAAGAAATAGAAAACCTGAACAGGCCGATAACCAGGGAAGAAATTGAAGCAGTCATCAAAAACCTCCCAAGACACAAAAGTGCAGGGCCAGATGGCTTCCCAGGCAATTCTATCAAACTTTTAAAGAAAAAAAACATATCTTTTCTACTAAAGCTGTTTAGAAAGATAGAAAGAGATGGAGTACTCCAAACTCGTTCTATGAGGCCAGCATCACCTTAATTCCAAAACCAAAGTCTCCATCAAAAAGGAGAATTATAGAGGAGGGGCAAGATGGCGGAGGAGTAGGGTCCCCAAATCACCTGTCCCCAACAAATTACCTAGATAACCTTCAAATCATCCTGAAAATCTACGAATTCGGCCTGAGATTTAAAGAGAGAACAGCTGGAACGCTACAGTGAGAAGAGTTCGCGCATCTATCAAGGTAGGAAGACGGGGAAAAAGAAATAAAGGAACAAAAGGCCTCCGAGGGGGAGGAGCCCCGCGAGGAGCCGGGCTGAGGACGGGGCGAGTGTCCCCAGGACAGGAGAGCCCCGTCCCGGAGAAGCAGGAGCTGCACCAACCTTCCCGGGCGGGAAGGGGCTCGCAGGGAGTTGGAGCAGGACCCAGGAGGGCGGGGATGCCCTCGGGCTCCCTGGGACACTAACAGACACCTGCGCCCCTGAGAGTGCACCGAGCTCCCTAAGGGCTGCAGCACGCACGGCTGGGCCGGAGCAGCTCCGAGGGACTTGGGCGGCGGCTCCGTGGAGGGGGCTGCGGGCGGGAGCACGAATCCAACAGCGCAGGCCCCAGAGCACAGGGCGCCGGGACACAGCCCAGGATCCGGCCTCCCCCGGGACAGGCAGAGGCCGGGAGGGCCCAGGACAGCAAGGACGCTCCTGCCCGGAGCTGAGCAGATCAGCAGCCCCGCCCCGGAGCCTCCAGGCCTTGCAGACTGAGAGCCCCGTAGTTCCTGCGGAGGCTGAATCCAGGCTTCCAGAGTTGCCGTAGCAACTGCGGCTGTTCCTCCTGGGGCCTCACGGGTAAACAACCCCCTCTGAGCCCTGCAGCAGGCAGGGGCAGAGCAGCTCCCCCAAGTGCTAACACCTGAAAATCAGCACAACAGGCCCCTCCCCCAGAAGACCAGCTAGATGGACCCGTTCCAGGGGAAGTCAAGGGACTTAAAGTCTACAGAATCAGAAGATACTCCCCCGTGTTTTTTTGTTTTGTTTTGTTTTTCTTTTCTTTTTTCTTTTCTTTTTGATTTCTGATTGCTTCCCCCACCCCCCCTTTTTTCACCTGTCTTTCTTTTTCTTTTTCTTCTTTTTTTCCTTTTTTTTTTCTTTTTCTCTTTTCTTTCCTTCTCTCTCTTTCTCTCCTTTTCCCAATACAACTTGTTTTTGGCCACTCTGCACTGAGCAAAATGACTAGAAAGAAAACCTCACCTCAAAAGAAAGAATCAGAAACAGCCCTCTCTCCCACAGAGTTACAAAATCTGGATTACAATTCAATGTCAGAAAGCCAATTCAGAAGCACTATTCTACAGCTACTGGTGGCTCTAGAAAAAAGCATTAAGGACTCACGAGACTTCATGACTGCAGAATTTAGATCCAATCAGGCAGAAATTAAAAATCAACTGAATGAGATGCAATCCAAACTAGAAGTCCTAAGGACGAGGGTTAACGAGGTGGAAGAACGAGTGAGTGACATAGAAGACAAGTTAATGGCAAAGAGGGAAACTGAGGAAAAAAGAGACAGACAATTAAAAGACCATGAAGACAGATTAAGGGAAATAAATGACAGCCTAAGGAAGAAAAACCTACGTTTAATTGGGGTTCCCGAGGGCGCCGAAAAGGACAGAGGGCCAGAAAATGTATTTGAACAAATCCTAGCTGAAAACTTTCCCAATCTGGGAAGGGAAACAGGCATTCAGATCCAGGAAATAGAGAGATCATCCCCTAAAATCAATAAAAACCGTTCAACACCTCGACATCTAATAGTGAAGCTTGCAAATTCCAAAGATAAAGAGAAGATCCTTAAAGCAGCAAGAGACAAAAAGTCCCTGACTTTCATGGGGAGGAATATTAGGGTAAGAGCAGACCTCTCCACAGAGACGTGGCAGGCCAGAAAGGGCTGGCAGGATATATTCAGGATCCTAAATGAGAAGAACATGCAACCAAGAATACTTTATCCAGCAAGGCTCTCATTCAAAATGGAAGGAGAGATAAAGAGCTTCCAAGACAGGCAGGAACTGAAAGAATATGTGACCTCCAAACCAGCTCTGCAAGACATTTTAAGGGGGACTCTTAAAATTCCCCTTTAAGAAGAAGTTCAGGGGAACAATCCACAAAAACAAGGACTGAATAGACATCATGATGACACTAAACTCATATCTGTCAATAGTAACTCTGAACGTGAACGGGCTTAATGACCCCATCAAAAGGCGCAGGGTTTCAGACTGGATAAAAAAGCAGGACCCATCTATTTGCTGTCTACGAGAGACTCATTTTAGACAGAAGGACACCTTCAGCCTGAAAATAAAAGGTTGGAGAACCATTTACCATTCAAATGGTTCTCAAAAGAAAGCAGGGTTAGCCATCCTTATATCAGATAAACGAAAATTTACCGCGAAGACTGTAGTGAGAGACGAAGAGGGACACTATAGCATACTGAAAGGATCTATCCAGCAAGAGGACTTAACAATCCTCAATATATATGCCCCGAATGTGGGAGCTGCCAAATACTTAAACGAATTATTAACCAAAGTGAAGAAATACTTAGATAATAATACACTTATACTCGGTGACTTCAATCTAGCTCTTTCTACCCTCGATAGGTCTTCTAAGCACAACATCTCCAAAGAAATGAGAGCTTTAAATGATACACTGGACCAGATAGATTTCACAGATATCTACAGAACTTTACATCCAAACTCAACTGAATACACCTTCTTCTCAAGTGCACATGGAACTTTCTCCAGAATAGACCACATACTGGGTCACAAATCGGGTCTGAACCGATACCAAAAGATTGGGATCGTCCCCTGCATATTCTCAGACCATAACGCCTTGAAATTAGAACTCAATCACAAGAAGAAGTTTGGAAGGACATCAAACACGTGGAGGTTAAGGACCATCCTGCTAAAAGATAAAAGGGTCAACCAGGAAATTAAGGAAGAATTAAAAAGATTTATGGAGGAGGAGGGGCAAGATGGCGGAGGAGTAGGGTCCCCAAATCACCTGTCCCCAACAAATTACCTAGATAACCTTCAAATCATCCTGAAAATCTACGAATTCGGCCTGAGATTTAAAGAGAGACCAGCTGGAATGCTACATTGAGAAGAGTCCGCGCTTCTATCAAGGTAGGAAGACGGGGAAAAAGAAATAAAGGAACAAAAGGCCTCCGAGGGGGAGGGGCCCCGGAGGAGCCGGGCTGAGGCCGGGGCGAGTGTCCCCAGGACAGGAGAGCCGTCCCGGAGGAGCAGGAACTTCACCAACCTTCCCGGGCGGGCGGAAAGGGGCTCGCAGGGAGGTGGAGCAGGACCCAGGAGGGCGGGGATGCCCTCGGGCTCCCGGGGACACTAACAGACACCTGCGAGCGCAGGAGAGTGCTCCGAGCTCCCTAAGGGCTGCAGCGCGCACGGAGGGACCGACCGGAGCAGCTCGGAGGGGCTCGGGAGCGGCTCCAGGGAGGGAGCTGCGGGGCGGGAGCGCAAATCCAACAACACAGGCCCCGGAGCACAGGGCGCCGGGACACAGCCCAGGATCCGGCCTCCCCCCGGGACAGGCAGAGGCCGGGAGGGCCCAGGACAGCAAGGACGCTCCTGCCCCGAGCTGAGCAGATCAGCGGCCCCGCCCCGGAGCCTCCAGGCCGTGCGGACGGAGAGGGAGAGCCGAGAGCCCCGAGCCCTGTAGTTCCTGCGGAGGCTGAATCCAGGCTTCCAGAGTTGCCATAGCAACTGCAACTGTTCCTCCCTAGACCTCACAGGGTAAACAACCCCCGCTGAGCCCTGCAGCAGGCAGGGGCAGAGCAGCTCCCCAAGTGCTAACACCTGAAAATCAGCGCAACAGGCCCCTCCCCCAGAAGACCAGCTGGACGGACCAGTTCCAGGGGAAGTCAAGGGACTTAAAGTCTACAGAAATACTCCCCCGTGTTTTTTTTTTTTCTTTTCTTTTTTTCTTTTCTTTTTGATTTCTGATTGCTTCCCCCACCCCCTTTTTTTTCACCTTTCTTTCTTTTTCTTTCCCTTTTTCTTCTCTTCTTTCCTTTTTCTTTTTTCTTTTTCTCTTTTCTTTCCTTCTCTCTCTTTCTCTCCTTTTCCCAATACAACTTGTTTTTGGCCACTCCGCACTGAGCAAAATGACTAGAAGGAAAACCTCACCTCAAAAGAAAGAATCAGAAACAGCCCTCTCTCCCACAGAGCTACAAAATCTGGATTACAATTCAATGCCAGAAAGCCAATTCAGAGGCACTATTATACAGCTACTGGTGGCTCTAGAAAAAAGCATTAAGGACTCACGAGACTTCATGACTGCAGAATTTAGATCCAATCAGGCAGAAATTAAAAATCAACTGAATGAGATGCAATCCAAACTAGAAGTCCTAACGACGAGGGTTAACGAGGTGGAAGAACGAGTGAGTGACATAGAAGACAAGTTAATGGCAAAGAGGGAAACTGAGGAAAAAAGAGATAAACAATTAAAGAACCATGAAGACAGATTAAGGGAAATAAATGACACTCTAAGGAAGAAAAACCTACGTTTAATTGGGGTTCCCGAGGGCGCCGAAAGGGACAGAGGGCCAGAATATGTATTTGAACAAATCCTAGCTGAAAACTTTCCCAATCTGGGAAGGGAAACAGGCATTCAGATCCAGGAAATAGAGAGATCCCCCCCTAAAATCAATAAAAACCGTTCAACACCTCGACATCTAATAGTGAAGCTTGCAAATTCCAAAGATAAAGAGAAGATCCTTAAAGCAGCAAGAGACAAGAAGTCCCTGACTTTCATGGGGAGGAATATTAGGGTAACAGCAGACCTCTCCACAGAGACCTGGCAGGCCAGAAAGGGCTGGCAGGATATATTCAGGGTCCTAAATGAGAAGAACATGCAACCAAGAATACTTTATCCAGCAAGGCTCTCATTCAAAATGGAAGGAGAGATAAAGAGCTTCCAAGACAGGCAGGAACTGAAAGAATATGTGACCTCCAAACCAGCTCTGCAAGACATTTTAAGGGGGACTCTTAAAATTCCCCTTTAAGAAGAAGTTCAGTGGAACAATCCACAAAAACAAGGACTAAATAGATATCATGATGACACTAAACTCATATCTGTCAATAGTAACTCTGAACGTGAACGGGCTTAATGACCCCATCAAAAGGCGCAGGGTTTCAGACTGGATAAAAAAGCAGGACCCATCTATTTGCTGTCTACAAGAGACTCATTTTAGACAGAAGGACACCTACAACCTGAAAATAAAAGGTTGGAGAACCATTTACCATTCAAATGGTTCTCAAAAGAAAGCAGGGGTAGCCATCCTTATATCAGATAAACTAAAATTCACTCCGAAGACAGTAGTGAGAGACGAAGAGGGACACTATATCATACTTAAAGGATCTATCCAACAAGAGGACTTAACAATCCTCAATATATATGCCCCGAATGTGGGAGCTGCCAAATACTTAAACGAATTATTAACCAAAGTAAAGAAATACTTAGATAATAATACACTTATACTTGGTGACTTCAATCTAGCTCTCTCTACCCTTGATAGGTCTTCTAAACACAACATCTCCAAAGAAACGAGAGCTTTAAATGATACACTGGACCAGATAGATTTCACAGATATCTACAGAACTTTACATCCAAACTCAACTGAATACACATTCTTCTCAAGTGCACATGGAACTTTCTCCAGAATAGACCACATACTGGGTCACAAATCGTGTCTGAACCGATACCAAAAGATTGGGATCGTCCCCTGCATATTCTCAGACCATAACGCCTTGAAATTAGAACTCAATCACAAGAAGAAGTTTGGAAGGACCTCAAACACGTGGAGGTTAAGGACCATCCTGCTAAAAGATAAAAGGGTCAACCAGGAAATTAAGGAAGAATTAAAAAGATTCATGGAAACTAATGAGAATGAAGATACAACCGTTCAAAATCTTTGGGATGCAGCAAAAGCAGTCCTGAGGGGGAAATACATCGCAATACAAGCATCCATTCAAAAACTGGAAGGAACTCAAATACAAAAGCTAACCTTACACATAAGGGAGCTAGAGAAGAAGCAGCAAATCGACCCGACGCCCAGCAGAAGAAGAGAGTTAATTAAAATTAGAGCAGAACTCAACGAAATTGAGACCAGAAGAACTGTGGAACAGATCAATAGAACCAGGAGTTGGTTCTTTGAAAGAATTAATAAGATAGATAAACCATTAGCCAACCTTATTAAAAAGAAGAGAGAGAAGACTCAAATTAATAAAATCATGAATGAGAAAGGAGAGATCACTACCAACACCAAGGAAATACAAACGATTTTAAAAACATATTATGAACAGCTCTACGCCAATAAATTAGGCAATCTAGAAGAAATGGACGCATTCCTGGAAAGCCACAAACTACCAAAACTGGAGCAGGAAGAAATAGAAAACCTGAACAGGCCAATAACCAGGGAGGAAATTGAAGCAGTCATCAAAAACCTCCCAAGACACAAGAGTCCAGGGCCAGATGGCTTCCCAGGGGAATTCTATCAAACGTTTAAAGAAGAAATCATACCTATTCTACTAAAGCTGTTTGGAAAGATAGAAAGAGATGGAGTACTTCCAAACTCATTCTATGAGGCCAGCATCACCTTAATTCCAAAACCAGACAAAGACCCCACCAAAAAGGAGAATTACAGACCAATATCCCTGATGAACATGGATGCAAAAATTCTCAACAAGATACTAGCCAATAGGATCCAACAACACATTAAGAAAATTATTCACCATGACCAAGTAGGATTTATCCCCGGGACACAAGGCTGGTTCAACACTCGTAAAACACTCAATGTGATTCATCATATCAGCAAGAGAAAAACCAAGAACCATATGATCCTCTCATTAGATGCAGAGAAAGCATTTGACAAAATACAGCATCCATTCCTGATCAAAACTCTTCAGAGTGTAGGGATAGAGGGAACTTTCCTCGACATCTTAAAAGCCATCTACGAAAAGCCCACAGCAAATATCATCCTCAATGGGGAAGCACTGGGAGCCTTTCCCCTAAGATCAGGAACAAGACAGGGATGTCCACTCTCACCACTGCTATTCAACATAGTACTGGAAGTCCTAGCCTCAGCAATCAGACAACAAAAAGACATTAAAGGCATTCAAATTGGCAAAGAAGAAGTCAAACTCTCCCTCTTCGCCAATGACATGATACTCTACATAGAATAGCCAGGGGAATTTTAAAAAAGAAAACCATATCTGAGGGCATCACAATGCCAGATTTCAGGTTGTACTACAAAGCTGTGGTCATCAAGACAGTGTGGTACTGGCACAAAAACAGACACATAGATCAATGGAACAGAATAGAGAACCCAGAAGTGGACCCTGAACTTTATGGTCAACTAATATTCGATAAAGGAGGAAAGACGATCCACTGGAAGAAAGACAGTCTCTTCAATAAATGGTGCTGGGAAAATTGGACATCCACATGCAGAAGAATGAAACTAGACCACTCTCTTGCACCATACACAAAGATAAACTCAAAATGGATGAAAGATCTAAATGTGAGACAAGATTCCATCAAAATCCTAGAGGAGAACACAGGCAACACCCTTTTTGAACTTGGCCACAGTAACTTCTTGCAAGATACATCCACGAAATCAAAAGAAACAAAAGCAAAAATGAACTATTGGGACTTCATCAAGATAAGAAGCTTTTGCACAGCAAAGGATACAGTCAACAAAACTCAAAGACAACCTACAGAATGGGAGAAGATATTTGCAAATAACATATCAGATAAAGGGCTAGTTTCCAAAATCTATAAAGAACTTATTAAACTCAACAGCAAAGAAACAAACAATCCAATCATGAAATGGGCAAAAGACATGAAGAGAAATCTCACAGAGGAAGACATAGACATGGCCAACATGCACATGAGAAAATGCTCTGCATCACTTGCCATCAGGGAAATACAAATCAAAACCACAATGAGATACCACCTCACACCAGTGAGAATGGGGAAAATTAACAAGGCAGGAAACAACAAATGTTGGAGAGGATGCGGAGAAAAGGGAACCCTCTTACACTGTTGGTGGGAATGTGAACTGGTGCAGCCACTCTGGAAAACTGTGTGGAGGTTCCTCAAAGAGTTAAAAATAGACCTGCCCTACGACCCAGCAATTGCACTGTTAGGGATTTACCCCAAAGATTCAGATGCAATGAAACGCCGGGACACCTGCACCCCGATGTTTCTAGCAGCCATGTCCACAATAGCCAAACTGTGGAAGGAGCCTCGGTGCCCATCGAAAGATGAATGGATAAAGAAGATGTGGTTTATGTATACAATGGAATATTACTCAGCCATTAGAAACGACAAATACCCACCATTTGCTTCAACGTGGATGGAACTGGAGGGTATTATGCTGAGTGAAGTAAGTCAATCGGAGAAGGACAAACAGTGTATGTTCTCATTCATTTGGGGAATATGAATAATAGTGAAAGGGAATATAATGGGAAGGGAGAAGAAATGTGTGGGAGATATCAGAAAGGGACACAGAACATAAAGACTTCTAACTCTGGGAAATGAACTAGGGGTGGTGGAAGGGGAGGAGGGCGGGGGGTGGGGGTGAATGGGTGACGGGCACTGAGGGGGACACTTGACGGGATGAGCACTGGGTGTTATTCTGTATGTTGGTAAATTGCACACCAATAAAATTTAATTTATTAATAAAAAGATATTTTACAATCCTTTTCTATCCTTCCCCCTTTATTCCATTTCACTAATTTTTATATTCCAAAAATGACCATATAATGAAGAAAGACCATATAATGTTTGTCCTTCTCCAATGCTATAAACATCAGGGTGCAGATGTCCTGAAATTTAACTGTATCTGTATCTGTATCTGTGGGATAAATACCCAGCAGTGCAATTGCTGGGTTGTAAGTTAGCTCTATTTTTAACTCTTTGAGGAATCTCCACACAGTTTTCCAGAGTAGCTGCACCAGTTCACATTCCTACCAAAAGTGCAAAAGTGTTCCGCTTTCTCCACATCCTCTCCAACATTTGTTTCCTGTCTTGTTCATTTTCACCATTCTTATTGGTGTGAAGGGGTGTCTCATTGTGGTTTTGATTTGTATTTCCATGACGGAAAGTGATGCAGAGCATTTTCTCATGTGCTTGTTGGCCATGTCTATGTCTTCCTCTGTGAGATTTCTGTTCATGTCTCCTGCCCATTTCATGATTGGATTGTTTGTTCTTTTGGTGTTGAGTTAAATAAGTTCTTTAGAGAGCTAGCATACAAGCCTTTTATCTGATAGGTCATTTTCAAATACCTTCTCCCATTCTGTAGGTTGTCTTTCAGTTTTGTTGACCGTGTCTTTTGCTGTGCTGAAGCTTTTTATCTTGGTGAAGTCCCAATAATTCATTTTTGATTTTGTTTCCCTTGCCTTCATGGATGTATCTTGCAAGAAGTTACTGTGGCTAAGTTCAAAAAGTTTGTTGCGTGTGTTCTCCCCTAGGATTTTGATGGATTCTTGTCTCACATGTAGATATTTCATCCAGTTTGAGTTTATCTTTGTGATGGTGTAATAGAATGGTCTAGATTCATTCTTCTACACGTGCTGTCCAAATTTCCCAACACCATTTATTGAAGAGATTGTCCTTTTTCCAGGGTATAGTCTTTCCGGCTTTGTCAAATATTAGTTGACCATAGAGTTGAGGGCCCATTTCTGGGTTCTCTAAATCACCCTGGGGAGCGTTGACATTTTCACAATGTTAATTCTTCCAATGCATGAGCATGGAATATTTTTCCATCTCTTTGTGTCTTCCTCAATTTCTTTCAGAAGTCTTCTGTACTTTTTAGCGTATAGATCCTTTACCTCTTTGGTTAGGTTTATACCTTGGTATCTTATGCTTTTGGGTGCAAATGTAAATGGGAATGATTCCTTAATTTCTCTTTCTTCAGTCTCATTGTCAGTGTATAGAAATGCCACTGATTTCTGGGCATTGATTTTGTATTCTGCAACACTGCCGAACTGCTGTATGAGTTGTAGCAATCTTGGTGTGGAGTCTTTTGGGTTTTATATGTACAGTATCATGTCATCTGGGAAGAGGGAGAGTTTGACTTCTTTGCCAATTTCGAAGCCTTTTATTTCTTTTTGTTGCCTGATTGCTGAGGCTAGGACTTCCAGTACTATGTTGAATAGCAGTGGTGAGAGTGGACATCCCTGTCTTGTTCCTGATCTTAGGGGAAAGGCTCCCAGTGCTTCCCCATTGAGGATGATATTTGCTGTGGGCTTTTCGTAGATGGCTTTTAAGATGTCGAGGAAAGTTCCCTCTATCCCTACACTCTGAAGAGTTTTGATCAGGAATGGATGCTGTATTTTGTCAAATGCTTTCTCTGCATCTAATGAGAGGATCATATGGTTCTTGGTTTTTCTCTTGCTGATATGATGAATCACATTGAGTGTTTTACGAGTGTTGAACCAGCCTTGTGTCCCGGGGATAAATCCTACTTGGTCATGGTGAATAATTTTCTTAATGTGTTGTTGGATCCTATTGGCTAGTATCTTGTTGAGAATTTTTGCATCCATGTTCATCAGGGATATTGGTCTGTAATTCTCCTTTTTGGTGGGGTCTTTGTCTGGTTTTGGAATTAAGGTGATGCTGGCCTCATAGAATGAGTTTGGAAGTACTCCATCTCTTTCTATCTTTCCAAACAGCTTTAGTAGAATAGGTATGATTTCTTCTTTAAACGTTTGATAGAATTCCCCTGGGAAGCCATCTGGCCCTGGACTCTTGTGTCTTGGGAGGTTTTTGATGACTGCTTCAATTTCCTCCCTGGTTATTGGCCTGTTCAGGTTTTCTATTTCTTCCTGCTCCAGTTTTGGTAGTTTGTGGCTTTCCAGGAATGCGTCCATTTCTTCTAGATGGCCTAATTTATTGGCGTAGAGCTGCTCATAATATGTTTTTAAAATCGTTTGTATTTCCTTGGTGTTGGTAGTGATCTCTCCTTTCTCATTCATGATTTTATTAATTTGAGTCTTCTCTCTCTTCTTTTTAATAAGGCTGGCTAATGGTTTATCTACCTTATTAATTCTTTCAAAGAACCAACTCCTGGTTCTATTGATCTGTTCCACAGTTCTTCTGGTCTCAATTTCGTTGAGTTCTGCTCTAATTTTAATTAACTCTCTTCTTCTGCTGGGCGTCGGGTCGATTTGCTGCTTCTTCTCTAGCTCCCCTATGTGTAAGGTTAGCTTTTGTATTTGAGTTCCTTCCAGTTTTTGAATGGATGCTTGTATTGCGATGTATTTCCCCCTCAGGACTGCTTTTGCTGCATCCCAAAGATTTTGAACGGTTGTATCTTCATTCTCATTAGTTTCCATGAATCTTTTTAATTCTTCCTTAATTTCCTGGTTGACCCTTTTATCTTTTAGCAGGATGGTCCTTAACCTCCACGTGTTTGAGGTCCTTCCAAACTTCTTCTTGTGATTGAGTTCTAATTTCAAGGCGTTATGGTCTGAGAATATGCAGGGGACGATCCCAATCTTTTGGTATCGGTTCAGACACGATTTGTGACCCAGTATGTGGTCTATTCTGGAGAAAGTTCCATGTGCACTTGAGAAGAATGTGTATTCAGTTGAGTTTGGATGTAAAGTTCTGTAGATATCTGTGAAATCTATCTGGTCCAGTGTATCATTTAAAGCTCTCGTTTCTTTGGAGATGTTGTGTTTAGAAGACCTATCAAGGGTAGAGAGAGCTAGATTGAAGTCACCAAGTATAAGTGTATTATTATCTAAGTATTTCTTTACTTTGGTTAATAATTCGTTTAAGTATTTGGCAGCTCCCACATTCGGGGCATATATATTGAGGATTGTTAAGTCCTCTTGTTGGATAGATCCTTTAAGTATGATATAGTGTCCCTCTTCGTCTCTCACTACTGTCTTCGGAGTGAATTTTAGTTTATCTGATATAAGGATGGCTACCCCTGCTTTCTTTTGAGAACCATTTGAATGGTAAATGGTTCTCCAACCTTTTATTTTCAGGTTGTAGGTGTCCTTCTGTCTAAAATGAGTCTCTTGTAGACAGCAAATAGATGGGTCCTGCTTTTTTATCCAGTCTGAAACCCTGCGCCTTTTGATGGGGTCATTAAGCCCGTTCACGTTCAGAGTTACTATTGACAGATATGAGTTTAGTGTCATCATGATATCTATTTAGTCCTTGTTTTTGTGGATTGTTCCACTGAACTTCTTCTTAAAGGGGAATTTTAAGAGTCCCCCTTAAAATGTCTTGCAGAGCTGGTTTGGAGGTCACATATTCTTTCAGTTCCTGCCTGTCTTGGAAGCTCTTTATCTCTCCTTCCATTTTGAATGAGAGCCTTGCTGGATAAAGTATTCTTGGTTGCATGTTCTTCTCATTTAGGACCCTGAATATATCCTGCCAGCCCTTTCTGGCCTGCCAGGTCTCTGTGGAGAGGTCTGCTGTTACCCTAATATTCCTCCCCATGAAAGTCAGGGACTTCTTGTCTCTTGCTGCTTTAAGGATCTTCTCTTTATCTTTGGAATTTGCAAGCTTCACTATTAGATGTCGAGGTGTTGAACGGTTTTTATTGATTTTAGGGGGGGGATCTCTCTATTTCCTGGATCTGAATGCCTGTTTCCCTTCCCAGATTGGGAAAGTTTTCAGCTAGGATTTGTTCAAATACATATTCTGGCCCTCTGTCCCTTTCGGCGCCCTCGGGAACCCCAATTAAACGTAGGTTTTTCTTCCTTAGAGTGTCATTTATTTCCCTTAATCTGTCTTCATGGTTCTTTAATTGTTTATCTCTTTTTTCCTCAGTTTCCCTCTTTGCCATTAACTTGTCTTCTATGTCACTCACTCGTTCTTCCACCTCGTTAACCCTCGTCGTTAGGACTTCTAGTTTGGATTGCATCTCATTCAGTTGATTTTTAATTTCTGCCTGATTGGATCTAAATTCTGCAGTCATGAAGTCTCGTGAGTCCTTAATGCTTTTTTCTAGAGCCACCAGTAGCTGTATAATAGTGCCTCTGAATTGGCTTTCTGGCATTGAATTGTAATCCAGATTTTGTAGCTCTGTGGGAGAGAGGGCTGTTTCTGATTCTTTCTTTTGAGGTGAGGTTTTCCTTCTAGTCATTTTGCTCAGTGCGGAGTGGCCAAAAACAAGTTGTATTGGGAAAAGGAGAGAAAGAGAGAGAAGGAAAGAAAAGAGAAAAAGAAAAAAGAAAAAGGAAAGAAGAGAAGAAAAAGGGAAAGAAAAAGAAAGAAAGGTGAAAAAAAAGGGGGTGGGGGAAGCAATCAGAAATCAAAAAGAAAAGAAAAAAAGAAAAGAAAAAAAAAAAACACGGGGGAGTATTTCTGTAGACTTTAAGTCCCTTGACTTCCCCTGGAACTGGTCCGTCCAGCTGGTCTTCTGGGGGAGGGGCCTGTTGCGCTGATTTTCAGGTGTTAGCACTTGGGGGAGCTGCTCTGCCCCTGCCTGCTGCAGGGCTCAGCGGGGGTTGTTTACCCCGTGAGGTCTAGGGAGGAACAGTTGCAGTTGCTATGGCAACTCTGGAAGCCTGGATTCAGCCTCCGCAGGAACTACAGGGCTCGGGGCTCTCGGCTCTCCCTCTCCGTCCGCACGGCCTGGAGGCTCCGGGGCGGGGCCGCTGATCTGCTCAGCTCGGGGCAGGAGCGTCCTTGCTGTCCTGGGCCCTCCCGGCCTCTGCCTGTCCCGGGGGGAGGCCGGATCCTGGGCTGTGTCCCGGCGCCCTGTGCTCCGGGGCCTGTGTTGTTGGATTTGCGCTCCCGCCCCGCAGCTCCCTCCCTGGAGCCGCTCCCGAGCCCCTCCGAGCTGCTCCGGTCGGTCCCTCCGTGCGCGCTGCAGCCCTTAGGGAGCTCGGAGCACTCTCCTGCGCTCGCAGGTGTCTGTTAGTGTCCCCGGGAGCCCGAGGGCATCCCCGCCCTCCTGGGTCCTGCTCCACCTCCCTGCGAGCCCCTTTCCGCCCGCCCGGGAAGGTTGGTGAAGTTCCTGCTCCTCCGGGACGGCTCTCCTGTCCTGGGGACACTCGCCCCGGCCTCAGCCCGGCTCCTCCGGGGCCCCTCCCCCTCGGAGGCCTTTTGTTCCTTTATTTCTTTTTCCCCGTCTTCCTACCTTGATAGAAGCGCGGACTCTTCTCAATGTAGCATTCCAGCTGGTCTCTCTTTAAATCTCAGGCCGAATTCGTAGATTTTCAGGATGATTTGAAGGTTATCTAGGTAATTTGTTGGGGACAGGTGATTTGGGGACCCTACTCCTCCGCCATCTTGCCCCTCCTCCTCCATAAATCTTTTTAATTCTTCCTTAATTTCCTGGTTGACCCTTTTATCTTTTAGCAGGATGGTCCTTAACCTCCACGTGTTTGATGTCCTTCCAAACTTCTTCTTGTGATTGAGTTCTAATTTCAAGGCGTTATGGTCTGAGAATATGCAGGGGACGATCCCAATCTTTTGGTATCGGTTCAGACCCGATTTGTGACCCAGTATGTGGTCTATTCTGGAGAAAGTTCCATGTGCACTTGAGAAGAAGGTGTATTCAGTTGAGTTTGGATGTAAAGTTCTGTAGATATCTGTGAAATCTATCTGGTCCAGTGTATCATTTAAAGCTCTCATTTCTTTGGAGATGTTGTGCTTAGAAGACCTATCGAGGGTAGAAAGAGCTAGATTGAAGTCACCGAGTATAAGTGTATTATTATCTAAGTATTTCTTCACTTTGGTTAATAATTCGTTTAAGTATTTGGCAGCTCCCACATTCGGGGCATATATATTGAGGATTGTTAAGTCCTCTTGCTGGATAGATCCTTTCAGTATGCTATAGTGTCCCTCTTCGTCTCTCACTACAGTCTTCGCGGTAAATTTTCGTTTATCTGATATAAGGATGGCTAACCCTGCTTTCTTTTGAGAACCATTTGAATGGTAAATGGTTCTCCAACCTTTTATTTTCAGGCTGAAGGTGTCCTTCTGTCTAAAATGAGTCTCTCGTAGACAGCAAATAGATGGGTCCTGCTTTTTTATCCAGTCTGAAACCCTGCGCCTTTTGATGGGGTCATTAAGCCCGTTCACGTTCAGAGTTACTATTGACAGATATGAGTTTAGTGTCATCATGATGTCTATTCAGTCCTTGTTTTTGTGGATTGTTCCCCTGAACTTCTTCTTAAAGGGGAATTTTAAGAGTCCCCCTTAAAATGTCTTGCAGAGCTGGTTTGGAGGTCACATATTCTTTCAGTTCCTGCCTGTCTTGGAAGCTCTTTATCTCTCCTTCCATTTTGAATGAGAGCCTTGCTGGATAAAGTATTCTTGGTTGCATGTTCTTCTCATTTAGGATCCTGAATATATCCTGCCAGCCCTTTCTGGCCTGCCACGTCTCTGTGGAGAGGTCTGCTCTTACCCTAATATTCCTCCCCATGAAAGTCAGGGACTTTTTGTCTCTTGCTGCTTTAAGGATCTTCTCTTTATCTTTGGAATTTGCAAGCTTCACTATTAGATGTCGAGGTGTTGAACGGTTTTTATTGATTTTAGGGGATGATCTCTCTATTTCCTGGATCTGAATGCCTGTTTCCCTTCCCAGATTGGGAAAGTTTTCAGCTAGGATTTGTTCAAATACATTTTCTGGCCCTCTGTCCTTTTCGGCGCCCTCGGGAACCCCAATTAAACGTAGGTTTTTCTTCCTTAGGCTGTCATTTATTTCCCTTAATCTGTCTTCATGGTCTTTTAATTGTCTGTCTCTTTTTTCCTCAGTTTCCCTCTTTGCCATTAACTTGTCTTCTATGTCACTCACTCGTTCTTCCACCTCGTTAACCCTCGTCCTTAGGACTTCTAGTTTGGATTGCATCTCATTCAGTTGATTTTTAATTTCTGCCTGATTGGATCTAAATTCTGCAGTCATGAAGTCTCGTGAGTCCTTAATGCTTTTTTCTAGAGCCACCAGTAGCTGTAGAATAGTGCTTCTGAATTGGCTTTCTGACATTGAATTGTAATCCAGATTTTGTAACTCTGTGGGAGAGAGGGCTGTTTCTGATTCTTTCTTTTGAGGTGAGGTTTTCTTTCTAGTCATTTTGCTCAGTGCAGAGTGGCCAAAAACAAGTTGTATTGGGAAAAGGAGAGAAAGAGAGAGAAGGAAAGAAAAGAGAAAAAGAAAAAAGAAAAAGAAAAAAAAAGGAAAAAAAGAAGAAAAAGAAAAAGAAAGACAGGTGAAAAAAGGGGGGGTGGGGGAAGCAATCAGAAATCAAAAAGAAAAGAAAAAAGAAAAGAAAAACAAAACAAAACAAAAAAAACACGGGGGAGTATCTTCTGATTCTGTAGACTTTAAGTCCCTTGACTTCCCCTGGAACGGGTCCATCTAGCTGGTCTTCTGGGGGAGGGGCCTGTTGTGCTGATTTTCAGGTGTTAGCACTTGGGGGAGCTGCTCTGCCCCTGCCTGCTGCAGGGCTCAGAGGGGGTTGTTTACCCGTGAGGCCCCAGGAGGAACAGCCGCAGTTGCTACGGCAACTCTGGAAGCCTGGATTCAGCCTCCGCAGGAACTACGGGGCTCTCAGTCTGCAAGGCCTGGAGGCTCCGGGGCGGGGCTGCTGATCTGCTCAGCTCCGGGCAGGAGCGTCCTTGCTGTCCTGGGCCCTCCCGGCCTCTGCCTGTCCCGGGGGAGGCCGGATCCTGGGCTGTGTCCCGGCGCCCTGTGCTCTGGGGCCTGCGCTGTTGGATTCGTGCTCCCGCCCGCAGCCCCCTCCACGGAGCCGCCGCCCAAGTCCCTCGGAGCTGCTCCGGCCCAGCCGTGCGTGCTGCAGCCCTTAGGGAGCTCGGTGCACTCTCAGGGGCGCAGGTGTCTGTTAGTGTCCCAGGGAGCCCGAGGGCATCCCCGCCCTCCTGGGTCCTGCTCCAACTCCCTGCGAGCCCCTTCCCGCCCGGGAAGGTTGGTGCAGCTCCTGCTTCTCCGGGACGGGGCTCTCCTGTCCTGGGGACACTCGCCCCGTCCTCAGCCCGGCTCCTCGCGGGGCTCCTCCCCCTCGGAGGCCTTTTGTTTCTTTATTTCTTTTTCCCCGTCTTCCTACCTTGATAGATGCGCGAACTCTTCTCACTGTAGCGTTCCAGCTGTTCTCTCTTTAAATCTCAGGCCGAATTCGTAGATTTTCAGGATGATTTGAAGGTTATCTAGGTAATTTGTTGGGGACAGGTGATTTGGGGACCCTACTCCTCCGCCATCTTGCCCCTCCTCTATAATTCTCCTTTTTGATGGAGACTTTGGTTTTGGAATTAAGGTGATGCTGGCCTCATAGAACGAGTTTGGAGTACTCCATCTCTTTCTATCTTTCTAAACAGCTTTAGTAGAAAAGATATGTTTTTTTTCTTTAAAAGTTTGATAGAATTGCCTGGGAAGCCATCTGGCCCTGCACTTTTGTGTCTTGGGAGGTTTTTGATGACTGCTTCAATTTCTTCCCTGGTTATCGGCCTGTTCAGGTTTTCTATTTCTTCCTGTTCCAGTTTTGGTAGTTTGTGGTTTTCCAGAAATGCATCCATTTCTTCTAGATTGCCTAATTTATTGGAGTATAGCTGTTCATAATAAGTTTTTAAAATCATTTGTATTTCCTTCATATTGGTGGTGATCTCTCTTTTCTTATTCATGATTTTATTAATTTGAGTTTTTTCTCTCTTCTTTTTAATAAGGCTGGCTAATGGTTTATCTATCTTATTAATTCTTTCAAAGAACCAGCTCCTGTATTTTTTGATTTGTTCCACAGTTCCTCTGGTCTCTATTTCATTGAGTTCTGCTCGAATCTTTATTATTTCTCTTCTTCTCCTGGATGAAGGTTTCATTTGCTCTTCCTTCTCCAGCTCCTTTAGGTGCAAGGTTAGCTTTTGTACTTTAGTTCTTTCCAGTTTTGGATGGATGCTTGTATTGCGATGTATTTCCCCCTTAGGGCTGCTTTTTCTGTATCCCAAAGATTTTGAACAGTGGTATCTTCATTCTCATTAGTTTCCATGAATCTTTTTAATTCTTCCTTAATTTCCTAGTTGATCCTGTCATCTTTTAGCTGGATGGTCCTTAACCTCCATGTGTTTGAAATCTTTCCAACTTCTTCTTGTAATTTTTTTCTCTAGTTTCAAAGCATTATGGTCTGAAAATATGCAGGGGATGATCCCGATCTTTTGGTATCAGTTAAGACCTGATTTGTGACCCAATATGTGGTCTATTCTGGAGAAAGTTTCATGTGTACTTGAGAAGAATGTGTATTCAGTTGCATTTGCATGTAAAGTTCTGTAGATATCTGTGAAATCCATCTGGTCCAGTGTATCATTTAAAGCTCTCGTTTCTTTGGAGATGCTGTGCTTAGAAGACCTATCGATTGTAGGAAGCGCTACATTGAAGTCACCCAGTATAAGTGTATTATTATCTAAGTATGTCTTAACTTTGATTATTAATTGATGGATATACTTGGCAGCTCCCACATTCGGGGCATATATATTGAGGATTGTTAAGTCCTCTACTTGGATAGATCCTTTAAGTATGATATAGTGGCCCTCTTCATCTCTTACTACAGTCTTTGCCATAAACTTTAATTTATCTGATATAAGGATGGCTACCCCTGCTTTCTTTTGAGGACCATTTGAATGGTACATGGTTCTCCAACCTTTTATTTTCAGGCTGAAGGTGTCCTTCTGTCTAAAATGAGTCTCTTGTAGACAGCAAAAACATGGGTCTAACTCTTTTATCCAGTCTGAAACCCTGCGCCTTTTGATGGGGTCATTAAGCCCGTTCACGTTCAGAGTTACTATGGACAGATATGAGTTTAGTGTCATCATGATGTCTATTCAGTCCTTGTTTTTGTGGATTGTTCCCTGAACTTCTTCTTAAAGGGGAATTTTAAGAGTCCCCCTTAAAATGTCTTGCAGAGCTGGTTTGGAGGTCACATATTCTTTCAGTTCCTGCCTGTCTTGGAAGCTCTTTATCTCTCCTTCCATTTTGAATGAGAGCCTTGCTGGATAAAGTATTCTTGGTTGCATGTTCTTCTCATTTAGGATCCTGAATATATCCTGCCAGCCCTTTCTGGCCTGCCACGTCTCTGTGGAGAGGTCTGCTCTTACCCTAATATTCCTCCCCATGAAAGTCAGGGACTTCTTGTCTCTTGCTGCTTTAAGGATCTTCTCTTTATCTTGGGAATTTGCAAGCTTCACTATTAGATGTCGAGGTGTTGAACGGTTTTTATTGATTTTAGGGGATGATCTCTCTATTTCCTGGATCTGAATGCCTGTTTCCCTTCCCAGATTGGGAAAGTTTTCAGCTAGGATTTGTTCAAATACATTTTCTGGCCCTCTGTCCTTTTCGGCGCCCTCGGGAACCCCAATTAAACGTAGGTTTTTCTTCCTTAGGCTGTCATTTATTTCCCTTAATCTGTCTTCATGGTCTTTTAATTGTCTGTCTCTTTTTTCCTCAGTTTCCCTCTTTGCCATTAACTTGTCTTCTATGTCACTCACTCGTTCTTCCACCTCGTTAACCCTCGTCGTTAGGACTTCTAGTTTGGATTGCATCTCATTCAGTTGATTTTTAATTTCTGCCTGATTGGATCTAAATTCTGCAGTCATGAAGTCTCATGAGTCCTTAATGCTTTTTTCTAGAGCCACCAGTAGCTGTATAATAGTGCCTCTGAATTGGCTTTCTGGCATTGAATTGTAATCCAGATTTTGTAGCTCTGTGGGAGAGAGGGCTGTTTCTGATTCTTTCTTTTGAGGTGAGGTTTTCCTTCTAGTCATTTTGCTCAGTGCGGAGTGGCCAAAAACAAGTTGTATTGGGAAAAGGAGAGAAAGAGAGAGAAGGAAAGAAAAGAGAAAAAGAAAAAAGAAAAAGGAAAGAAGAGAAGAAAAAGGGAAAGAAAAAGAAAGAAAGGTGAAAAAAAAGGGGGTGGGGGAAGCAATCAGAAATCAAAAAGAAAAGAAAAAAAGAAAAGAAAAAAAAAAAACACGGGGGAGTATTTCTGTAGACTTTAAGTCCCTTGACTTCCCCTGGAACTGGTCCGTCCAGCTGGTCTTCTGGGGGAGGGGCCTGTTGCGCTGATTTTCAGGTGTTAGCACTTGGGGGAGCTGCTCTGCCCCTGCCTGCTGCAGGGCTCAGCGGGGGTTGTTTACCCCGTGAGGTCTAGGGAGGAACAGTTGCAGTTGCTATGGCAACTCTGGAAGCCTGGATTCAGCCTCCGCAGGAACTACAGGGCTCGGGGCTCTCGGCTCTCCCTCTCCGTCCGCACGGCCTGGAGGCTCCGGGGCGGGGCCGCTGATCTGCTCAGCTCGGGGCAGGAGCGTCCTTGCTGTCCTGGGCCCTCCCGGCCTCTGCCTGTCCCGGGGGGAGGCCGGATCCTGGGCTGTGTCCCGGCGCCCTGTGCTCCGGGGCCTGTGTTGTTGGATTTGCGCTCCCGCCCCGCAGCTCCCTCCCTGGAGCCGCTCCCGAGCCCCTCCGAGCTGCTCCGGTCGGTCCCTCCGTGCGCGCTGCAGCCCTTAGGGAGCTCGGAGCACTCTCCTGCGCTCGCAGGTGTCTGTTAGTGTCCCCGGGAGCCCGAGGGCATCCCCGCCCTCCTGGGTCCTGCTCCACCTCCCTGCGAGCCCCTTTCCGCCCGCCCGGGAAGGTTGGTGAAGTTCCTGCTCCTCCGGGACGGCTCTCCTGTCCTGGGGACACTCGCCCCGGCCTCAGCCCGGCTCCTCCGGGGCCCCTCCCCCTCGGAGGCCTTTTGTTCCTTTATTTCTTTTTCCCCGTCTTCCTACCTTGATAGAAGCGCGGACTCTTCTCAATGTAGCATTCCAGCTGGTCTCTCTTTAAATCTCAGGCCGAATTCGTAGATTTTCAGGATGATTTGAAGGTTATCTAGGTAATTTGTTGGGGACAGGTGATTTGGGGACCCTACTCCTCCGCCATCTTGCCCCTCCTCCTCCATAAATCTTTCTAATTCTTCCTTAATTTCCTGGTTGACCCTTTTATCTTTTAGCAGGATGGTCCTTAACCTCCACGTGTTTGATGTCCTTCCAAACTTCTTCTTGTGATTGAGTTCTAATTTCAAGGCGTTATGGTCTGAGAATATGCAGGGGACGATCCCAATCTTTTGGTATCGGTTCAGACCCGATTTGTGACCCAGTATGTGGTCTATTCTGGAGAAAGTTCCATGTGCACTTGAGAAGAAGGTGTATTCAGTTGAGTTTGGATGTAAAGTTCTGTAGATATCTGTGAAATCTATCTGGTCCAGTGTATCATTTAAAGCTCTCATTTCTTTGGAGATGTTGTGCTTAGAAGACCTATCGAGGGTAGAAAGAGCTAGATTGAAGTCACCGAGTATAAGTGTATTATTATCTAAGTATTTCTTCACTTTGGTTAATAATTCGTTTAAGTATTTGGCAGCTCCCACATTCGGGGCATATATATTGAGGATTGTTAAGTCCTCTTGCTGGATAGATCCTTTCAGTATGCTATAGTGTCCCTCTTCGTCTCTCACTACAGTCTTCGCGGTAAATTTTCGTTTATCTGATATAAGGATGGCTAACCCTGCTTTCTTTTGAGAACCATTTGAATGGTAAATGGTTCTCCAACCTTTTATTTTCAGGCTGAAGGTGTCCTTCTGTCTAAAATGAGTCTCTCGTAGACAGCAAATAGATGGGTCCTGCTTTTTTATCCAGTCTGAAACCCTGCGCCTTTTGATGGGGTCATTAAGCCCGTTCACGTTCAGAGTTACTATGGACAGATATGAGTTTAGTGTCATCATGATGTCTATTCAGTCCTTGTTTTTGTGGATTGTTCCCCTGAACTTCTTCTTAAAGGGGAATTTTAAGAGTCCCCCTTAAAATGTCTTGCAGAGCTGGTTTGGAGGTCACATATTCTTTCAGTTCCTGCCTGTCTTGGAAGCTCTTTATCTCTCCTTCCATTTTGAATGAGAGCCTTGCTGGATAAAGTATTCTTGGTTGCATGTTCTTCTCATTTAGGATCCTGAATATATCCTGCCAGCCCTTTCTGGCCTGCCACGTCTCTGTGGAGAGGTCTGCTCTTACCCTAATATTCCTCCCCATGAAAGTCAGGGACTTTTTGTCTCTTGCTGCTTTAAGGATCTTCTCTTTATCTTTGGAATTTGCAAGCTTCACTATTAGATGTCGAGGTGTTGAACGGTTTTTATTGATTTTAGGGGATGATCTCTCTATTTCCTGGATCTGAATGCCTGTTTCCCTTCCCAGATTGGGAAAGTTTTCAGCTAGGATTTGTTCAAATACATTTTCTGGCCCTCTGTCCTTTTCGGCGCCCTCGGGAACCCCAATTAAACGTAGGTTTTTCTTCCTTAGGCTGTCATTTATTTCCCTTAATCTGTCTTCATGGTCTTTTAATTGTCTGTCTCTTTTTTCCTCAGTTTCCCTCTTTGCCATTAACTTGTCTTCTATGTCACTCACTCGTTCTTCCACCTCGTTAACCCTCGTCCTTAGGACTTCTAGTTTGGATTGCATCTCATTCAGTTGATTTTTAATTTCTGCCTGATTGGATCTAAATTCTGCAGTCATGAAGTCTCGTGAGTCCTTAATGCTTTTTTCTAGAGCCACCAGTAGCTGTAGAATAGTGCTTCTGAATTGGCTTTCTGACATTGAATTGTAATCCAGATTTTGTAACTCTGTGGGAGAGAGGGCTGTTTCTGATTCTTTCTTTTGAGGTGAGGTTTTCTTTCTAGTCATTTTGCTCAGTGCAGAGTGGCCAAAAACAAGTTGTATTGGGAAAAGGAGAGAAAGAGAGAGAAGGAAAGAAAAGAGAAAAAGAAAAAAGAAAAAGAAAAAAAAAGGAAAAAAAGAAGAAAAAGAAAAAGAAAGACAGGTGAAAAAAGGGGGGGTGGGGGAAGCAATCAGAAATCAAAAAGAAAAGAAAAAAGAAAAGAAAAACAAAACAAAACAAAAAAAACACGGGGGAGTATCTTCTGATTCTGTAGACTTTAAGTCCCTTGACTTCCCCTGGAACGGGTCCATCTAGCTGGTCTTCTGGGGGAGGGGCCTGTTGTGCTGATTTTCAGGTGTTAGCACTTGGGGGAGCTGCTCTGCCCCTGCCTGCTGCAGGGCTCAGAGGGGGTTGTTTACCCGTGAGGCCCCAGGAGGAACAGCCGCAGTTGCTACGGCAACTCTGGAAGCCTGGATTCAGCCTCCGCAGGAACTACGGGGCTCTCAGTCTGCAAGGCCTGGAGGCTCCGGGGCGGGGCTGCTGATCTGCTCAGCTCCGGGCAGGAGCGTCCTTGCTGTCCTGGGCCCTCCCGGCCTCTGCCTGTCCCGGGGGAGGCCGGATCCTGGGCTGTGTCCCGGCGCCCTGTGCTCTGGGGCCTGCGCTGTTGGATTCGTGCTCCCGCCCGCAGCCCCCTCCACGGAGCCGCCGCCCAAGTCCCTCGGAGCTGCTCCGGCCCAGCCGTGCGTGCTGCAGCCCTTAGGGAGCTCGGTGCACTCTCAGGGGCGCAGGTGTCTGTTAGTGTCCCAGGGAGCCCGAGGGCATCCCCGCCCTCCTGGGTCCTGCTCCAACTCCCTGCGAGCCCCTTCCCGCCCGGGAAGGTTGGTGCAGCTCCTGCTTCTCCGGGACGGGGCTCTCCTGTCCTGGGGACACTCGCCCCGTCCTCAGCCCGGCTCCTCGCGGGGCTCCTCCCCCTCGGAGGCCTTTTGTTCCTTTATTTCTTTTTCCCCGTCTTCCTACCTTGATAGATGCGCGAACTCTTCTCACTGTAGCGTTCCAGCTGTTCTCTCTTTAAATCTCAGGCCGAATTCGTAGATTTTCAGGATGATTTGAAGGTTATCTAGGTAATTTGTTGGGGACAGGTGATTTGGGGACCCTACTCCTCCGCCATCTTGCCCCTCCTCTATAATTCTCCTTTTTGATGGAGACTTTGGTTTTGGAATTAAGGTGATGCTGGCCTCATAGAACGAGTTTGGAGTACTCCATCTCTTTCTATCTTTCTAAACAGCTTTAGTAGAAAAGATATGTTTTTTTTCTTTAAAAGTTTGATAGAATTGCCTGGGAAGCCATCTGGCCCTGCACTTTTGTGTCTTGGGAGGTTTTTGATGACTGCTTCAATTTCTTCCCTGGTTATCGGCCTGTTCAGGTTTTCTATTTCTTCCTGTTCCAGTTTTGGTAGTTTGTGGTTTTCCAGAAATGCATCCATTTCTTCTAGATTGCCTAATTTATTGGAGTATAGCTGTTCATAATAAGTTTTTAAAATCATTTGTATTTCCTTCATATTGGTGGTGATCTCTCTTTTCTTATTCATGATTTTATTAATTTGAGTTTTTTCTCTCTTCTTTTTAATAAGGCTGGCTAATGGTTTATCTATCTTATTAATTCTTTCAAAGAACCAGCTCCTGTATTTTTTGATTTGTTCCACAGTTCCTCTGGTCTCTATTTCATTGAGTTCTGCTCGAATCTTTATTATTTCTCTTCTCCTGGATGAAGGTTTCATTTGCTCTTCCTTCTCCAGCTCCTTTAGGTGCAAGGTTAGCTTTTGTACTTTAGTTCTTTCCAGTTTTGGATGGATGCTTGTATTGCGATGTATTTCCCCCTTAGGGCTGCTTTTTCTGTATCCCAAAGATTTTGAACAGTGGTATCTTCATTCTCATTAGTTTCCATGAATCTTTTTAATTCTTCCTTAATTTCCTAGTTGATCCTGTCATCTTTTAGCTGGATGGTCCTTAACCTCCATGTGTTTGAAATCTTTCCAACTTCTTCTTGTAATTTTTTTCTCTAGTTTCAAAGCATTATGGTCTGAAAATATGCAGGGGATGATCCCGATCTTTTGGTATCAGTTAAGACCTGATTTGTGACCCAATATGTGGTCTATTCTGGAGAAAGTTCCATGTGTACTTGAGAAGAATATGTATTCAGTTGCATTTGCATGTAAAGTTCTGTAGATATCTGTGAAATCCATCTGGTCCAGTGTATCATTTAAAGCTCTCGTTTCTTTGGAGATGCTGTGCTTAGAAGACCTATCGATTGTAGGAAGCGCTACATTGAAGTCACCCAGTATAAGTGTATTATTATCTAAGTATGTCTTAACTTTGATTATTAATTGATGGATATACTTGGCAGCTCCCACATTCGGGGCATATATATTGAGGATTGTTAAGTCCTCTACTTGGATAGATCCTTTAAGTATGATATAGTGGCCCTCTTCATCTCTTACTACAGTCTTTGCCATAAACTTTAATTTATCTGATATAAGGATGGCTACCCCTGCTTTCTTTTGAGGACCATTTGAATGGTACATGGTTCTCCAACCTTTTATTTTCAGGCTGAAGGTGTCCTTCTGTCTAAAATGAGTCTCTTGTAGACAGCAAAAACATGGGTCTAACTCTTTTATCCAGTCTGAAACCCTGCGCCTTTTGATGGGGTCATTAAGCCCGTTCACGTTCAGAGTTACTATGGACAGATATGAGTTTAGTGTCATCATGATGTCTATTCAGTCCTTGTTTTTGTGGATTGTTCCCTGAACTTCTTCTTAAAGGGGAATTTTAAGAGTCCCCCTTAAAATGTCTTGCAGAGCTGGTTTGGAGGTCACATATTCTTTCAGTTCCTGCCTGTCTTGGAAGCTCTTTATCTCTCCTTCCATTTTGAATGAGAGCCTTGCTGGATAAAGTATTCTTGGTTGCATGTTCTTCTCATTTAGGATCCTGAATATATCCTGCCAGCCCTTTCTGGCCTGCCACGTCTCTGTGGAGAGGTCTGCTCTTACCCTAATATTCCTCCCCATGAAAGTCAGGGACTTTTTGTCTCTTGCTGCTTTAAGGATCTTCTCTTTATCTTTGGAATTTGCAAGCTTCACTATTAGATGTCGAGGTGTTGAACGGTTTTTATTGATTTTAGGGGATGATCTCTCTATTTCCTGGATCTGAATGCCTGTTTCCCTTCCCAGATTGGGAAAGTTTTCAGCTAGGATTTGTTCAAATACATTTTCTGGCCCTCTGTCCTTTTCGGCGCCCTCGG
>NW_026574919.1:25000-27500 GCF_905146905.1 Nyctereutes procyonoides | reverse complement strand
ACACTCGCACTCGCACTCACACTCGCACTCGAACTCGCACTCGCACTCAAAATCGCACTCGCAAAAAACAAAAAAAAACAAAAACAAAAAACAAAAAAAACAAAAAAATAAAAAATAAAAAAATTGCACTCGCACTCACACTCGCACACTCGCACTCACACTCGCACTCACACTCACACTCGCACTCACACTCACACTCGCACTCACACTCGCACTCACACTCACACGCACTCGCACTCAAACTCAAACTTGCACTCTTGCTCGCACTCGCACTCACACTCGCACTCACACTCGACACTCACACTCGCACTCACACTCGCACTCGAACTCGCACTCGCACTCAAAATCGCACTCGCAAAAAAACAAAAAAACAAAAAAAAAAAACAAAAAAACAAAAAAACAAAAAAATAAAAAATAAAAAAATTGCACTCGCACTCACACCTACACTCGCACTCACGCTCGCACTCGCACTCACCCTCACACTCGCACAGGCACTCGCACTCACACTCACACTCGCACTCACACTCGCACTCGAACTCGCACTCGCACTCAAAATCGCACTCGCAAAAAAACAAAAAAACAAAAAACAAAAAAACAAAAAAAATAAAAATAAAAAAATTGCACTCGCACTCACACTCGCACTCACACTCGCACTCACACTCACACTCGCACTCACACTCGCACTCACACTCGCACTCGCACTCACACTCGCACTCACACTCGACACTCGCACTCACACTCACACTCGCACTCATGCACTCGCACTCGCACACACTCGCACTCGCACTCACACTCACACTCGCACTCACACTCGCACTCGAACTCGCACTCGCACTCAAATCGCACTCGCAAAAAAACAAAAAACAAACAAAAAAAACAAAAAAACAAAAAACAAAAAAATAAAAAATAAAAAAATTGCACTCGCACTCACACCTACACTCGCACTCACGCTCGCACTCGCACTCACCCTCACACTCGCACAGGCACTCGCACTCACACTCACACTCGCACTCACACTCGCACTCGACACTCGCACTCAAAATCGCACTCGCAAAAAAACAAAAAAAACAAAAAAACAAAAAAAACAAAAAAACAAAAAAAATAAAAATAAAAAAATTGCACTCGCACTCACACTCGCACTCGCACTCACACTCGCACTCGCACTCACACTCGCACTCACACTCACACTCGCACTCACACTCACACTCGCACTCGACACTCGCACTCGAACTCGCACTCGCACTCAAAATCGCACTCGCAAAAAAACAAAAACAAAACAAAAAAACAAAAAAACAAAAAACAAAAAAAAAAAATAAAAAAAATTGCACTCGCACTCACACTCGCACTCACACTCGCACTCACACTCGCACTCGCACTCACACTCACACACTCGCACTCGCACTCACACTCACACTCGCACTCGCACTCACACTCGCACTCGAACTCGCACTCAAAATCGCACTCGCAAAAAACAAAAAAAACAAAAAAAACAAAAAACAACAAAAAAAATAAAAAATTAAAAAAATTGCACTCGCACTCACACTCGCACTCACACTCGCACTCACACTCACACTCGCACTCACACTCACACTCGCACTCGCACTCACACTCGCACTCACACTCGCACTCGCACTCACAACTCAAACTTGCACTCATGCTCGCACTCGCACTCACACTCGCACTCACACTCACACTCGCACTCACACTCGCACTCGAACTCGCACTCGCACTCAAAATCGCACTCGCAAAAAAACAAAAAAAACAAAAAAAAACAAAAAACAAAAAAACAAAAAAAATAAAAAATAAAAAAATTGCACTCGCACTCACACTCGCACTCGCACTCACACTCACACTCGCACTCACACTCACACTCGCACTCACACTCGCACTCACACTCGCACTCACACTCGCACTCGCACTCACACTCACACTCGCACTCACACTCGCACTCGCACTCACACTCGCACTCACACTCACACTCGCACTCACACTCGCACTCACACTCACACTCGCACTCGCACTCACAAACAATCACAACTCGCACTCACAAACTCGCACTCGCACTCACACTCGCACTCGAACTCGCACTCGCACTCAAATCGCACTCGCAAAAAACACAAAAACAAAACAAAAAACAACAAAACAAAAACAACAAAAAAACAAAAAAAATAAAAAATAAAAAAAATTGCACTCGCACTCACACCTCACACTCGCACTCACACTCGCACTCGCACTCACACTCGCACAGCACTCGCACTCACACTCACACTCGCACTCGCACTCACACTCGCACTCGAACTCGCACTCGCACTCAAAATCGCACTCGCAAAAAAACAAAAAAAACAAAAAAAAAAACAAAAAACAAAAAAAAAAAAAATAAAAAATTAAAAAAATTGCACTCGCACTCACACTCGCACTCGCACTCGCACTCACACTCGCACTCACACTCACACTCGCACTCACACTCACACTCACACTCGCACTCACACTCGCACTCGCA
>NW_026574918.1:0-31106 GCF_905146905.1 Nyctereutes procyonoides | reverse complement strand
ATTCATCTATTGATAGACACTTAAGTTGCTTCCATATCTTGGCTATTATAAATAATGCTGCAGTAAAGAAGGGTCCACATGTCTTTTTGAGTTATTGCTTTTGTTTTCTTTGGGTAGATGCCCAATAGTGGAATTATTGGATCATATGGTGTTTCTAGTTTTGTTTTTTGTAGTAAGTTCCATGCTGTTTTCCACAGTGGCTGTACCAATTTATATTCCAGATTGTATGTCAATTTTACATTCTCCGTGCCCCCCCCCACACACCCAGGGTGGTGTGCCTGTTCCTCTAATAAGGACCTACTTTCCCACCAAACCATCGAGCATAGCTGGTGCTCATAGGCATGTGTACAGTGTCTGGAAACTATAGATCCAGCTTCTCACTTCAATTAACTCCTCGGTGAATAGCATAAAAAACTGTTTACACATATACACAGAGTCATCCCCTGCCCCATGGCTGGGTACCCCTGGCTGGATGCTCCAATTAAGTCCATGGACTTTTAAAGGAGCTGAAAAAAAGTATGAGTATGCTAGATGTTATGACAGAAAGGGAACTCTGATTCTCTGTTCCAATACTCACTGATAGATAGGGAAACTGAAACCTATAAAACTGTCTTCTGGGTCACAGAGTTCTATATGTAAAACTAAAAGAAGCTACCTTGTTGCCAACTCTGGGATCTTTTTTTATTATAAAGTATGTAACTAGTTTGCAATGTAGAAAAATTTAAAAGTACAGGTTAACAAAAGATGATAAATAGAACATACATATATTTTTCTTTCAGGAATGAGATTATAAGAAAATCTATATGAATTTGGGTTAGATGCATCACCAAAAGCACAATCTATGAAAAAAAATTAAAATTGGACTTCAATAAAACTAAAAATTTCTCTCCAAAAGACACTGTTAAGAGAATGAGAAGACAAGCCATACTTGGAGAAAATCTTTATAAAACACGTATCTGACAAAAGACTGGTATCCAAAATATGCAAAAAATTATTAAAACTCAACAATAAGAAAATGAACAACCCAATTTAAAAGTGGACAAAAGACATTTCACCAAAAAAGATATTCAACATTATATGTCATTAGATAATTGAAAATTAAAACCACTATGAGATACCACTACACACCTATAGAATGGCCAAAATCCAGGACACTGACAACAGTGAATGCTGGTGAGGATGTGGAGCAGTAAGAACTCTCATTCATTGCTGGTGGAAATGCAAAATGCTGCTGTGGAAAACAATTTGGTGGCAGTTTCTATAAAAGTTAAACATAGGATTAACATGTGATTCAACAGTTCCACTTCTAGGTACATATCCAAAGGAATATAAAGGAGGGACTCAAGCAGATACTTGCACACCAATGTTCCTAGCAGCATTTTTCAAGTAGCTAAAAGTGGAAACAATCCAAGTGTCCTTTAATGGGTAAATGAAGAAGCAAAATGTAGTATATACACAAAATGGAATACTTAGCAATGAAAAGAAATTAAATTCTGATACATGCCACGATATAGATGAACCTTGAACACATTATAATAAGTGAAATAAGCCAGACACAAAAGGACAGATAGTGCATGATTCCTTTTATATGAAGTACCTAAAATAAGGAATTTATATAGACAAAAAATAGAAGTTACCAGGCGCTGGGGAAGGGTGGGGGAGATAGGGGATTATTGTTTAATGAGTACGGAGTTTCTGTTTGGGCTGATGAAAAAGTTTTAGAAGTAATGACGATGGTTACACAACACGGTGAATGTACTTAATGCTACTGAATTATACACTTAAAAATGGTTAAAATGGTGGAAGGGGAGGAGGGCGGGGGGTGGGGGTGAATGGGTGACGGGCACGGAGGGGGACACTTGACGGGATGAGCACTGGGTGTTATTCTGTATGTTGGTAAATTGAACACCAATAAAAATCAATTTATAAATAAAAAAAAAAAGAATTTTTGAAAAATTAAAAAAAAATGGTTAAAATAAAAATTTCATGTTATGTATATTTTACCACAATTTTAAAAAAAGGATCAGTGGTTGCCAAGGGTTTGGGGGAAGGGAAAAAGGAATGAGTAGGTGGAATAGAGGGGATTCTTAGGGTACAGAAACTATTCTGTATGATACCTTAATGGTGGATACGTATCATTATACATTGGTCAAAACCCATAGCATGTATAACACAAAGAATGAATCCTAATGTAAACTACTGAACCTTGGTTAATAACAATGTGTCAATATTGGCTCGTCAGTTTTAATAAATATACCACACTAAATGCAAGATGTTAATAAGAAGGGAAACTGTATGTGGCCAAGGGTGGGAAGAGGTATATGGAATTCCCTGTGCTTGCTGCTCAATATTTCTGCAGACCTAAAAATATCAAAATCTATTTAATATTTTTATTTTTTAAAAGATTTTATTTATTTATTCATGAGAATACACAGAGAGGAGAGAGAGAAGCAAAGACACAGGCAGAGGGAGAAGCAGGCTCCATGCAGGGAGCCTGATGTGGGACTCGATCCTGGGTCTCCAGGATCACACCCTGGGCTGAAGGCGACCCTAAACCGCTGAGCCACCAGGGCTGCCCAAAATCTATTTAATATTTTTAAAATGAGACTGTAATGTGATTATTCTTGTACTTGCTTTTTCACTACTATGTTCACATATTACTATCATCCTTCCAGGCATTCAGCCTGGACAGAGAGGGGCAATTGAGGCTGGTCACTGGAAGTTAGGCCAAAAAAGAACTTATTAAACTCAACACCAAAGAAACAAACAATCCAATCATGAAATGGGCAAAAGACATGAAGAGAAATCTCACAGAGGAAGACATAGACATGGCCAACTTGCACATGAGAAAATGCTCTGCATCACTTGCCATCAGGAAAATACAAATCAAAACCACAATGAGATACCACCTCACACCAGTGAGAATGGGGAAAATTAACAAGGCACGAAACCACAAATGTTGGAGAGGATGCGGAGAAAAGGGGACCCTCTTACACTGTTGGTGGGAATGTGAACTGGTGCAGCCACTCTGGAAAACTGTGTAGAGGTTCCTCAAAGAGTTAAAAATAGACCTGCCCTACGACCCAGCAATTGCATTGTTAGGGATTTACCCCAAAGATTCAGATGCAATGAAACGCTGGGACACCTGCACCCCAATGTTTCTAGCAGCAATGTCCACAGTAGCCAAACTGTGGAAGGAGCCTCGGTGTCCATCGAAAGATGAATGGATAAAGAAGATGTGGTTTATATATACAATGGAATATTGCTCAGCCATTAGAAACGACAAATACCCACCATTTGCTTCCACGTGGATGGAACTGGAGGGTATTATGCTGAGTGAAGTAAGTCAATCGGTGAAGGACAAACAGTTTATGTTCTCATTCATTTGGGGAATATGAATAATAGTGAAAGGGAATATAAGGGAAGGGAGAAGAAATGTGTGGGAAATATCAGAAAGGGAGACAGAACATAAAGACTTCTAACTCTGGGAAATGAACTAGGGGTGGTGGAAGGGGAGGAGGGCGGGGGGTGGGGGTGAATGTGTGACGAGCACTGAGGGGGACACTTGACGGGATGAGCACTGGGTGTTATTCTGTATGTTGGTAAATTGAACACCAATAAAAATTAATTTATTAAAAAAAACAAAACAAAACAAAATAGAGATGAGGCTGTGGAAAGGAGGATGACATTCAGAGGATGTGGGAACTTAGGAGTAGGGGATATTTTACCCAAAGACTTACAGAGTAGAGAGACTAGAATTTTGAGTCAACAATCAAAAATATCTGAGCCCTTGAATCTAAGTGTCTCCAACAGGTTGGGAATTGGAGTAGGGCAGGGAGTTTCAAGTCATGTTCATGGAATCCTGGTCCCTTGCTGGCAAGAGGCTGGCATAACAGAATTGCACCACGAGCAAGGAGATGAAGTCTCACACACTCACTCCTGTGCTCGGAATGTTCTATGACCTCCCTGCCAGAGTGGAATGAGCAGGAACAAAAGTCTAGCAGTTGTGGTCAGCTGCCTGAAATTTCCGTTATAGAAAACTACCAGCAGCAGGTGGGGGCTTGTGGCGGGCCATGGGAAGGACCTGTTCCACCTAAGCCAGGATATGTGCACATTAATCTTGGCTTTTCACCTGATACTGGTGTGACCCTTCTGAGTCATATTCTTTCTCCTGGTCATCCTCCTGCATGGCTCTCTGCCTAACTCCCACTAGGCAAGGGAGGATGTGCCTGTCACAAGACCTCCAGTGATCTCTTGGATCTTGGATCACTTGGATGCTTTAGGAAAACACCTGGAGGGTGTTGGCTCAGCAGGCTTGGGCCTTGTGCCTTCTCACCTTGAGGGCTACAACAGAGGCTGGACCCCCATCCCTTAGGCACAGAATCACCATTCAGAGGAGAGACACATTCATGCTTCTTCCCATCCTGGCTTTTTTTTTTTTTCATCCTGTTAGCAATGGACACATTGGGTTCTATCAGTGGAAGAGAGTCCTACCACCACCTCTTGATTGAGGGGATGTTGAGTCATTCTGGATTTCCTTACAAATTAGTGGGGCAGGAGTGTCCCATAGTCCCCCATACCACATATGTCTCATAGGGAGACTACAGCACTTTATTTCCTTTAGCTCTTGCCTCCTGTGAGCTAGGTCAGAAGGTGGGAATACAGAGGTTTCACCTTCTGAGAAATAGAAGGTGTCCAAACAGAGATCCATACCTTCCATCCAGGGCAGCCTCTGTCTTTCTGCTAGGTCAGCTATATGTGATTCTGTGGTAGAGGGGAGGGGGACAGGGAATCAGGAGTTCACTTTTGAGATCAATATTGGATATTCATGTGTTTATTTTCATTAGGCAATTTGATCTACCCATGAGATCATGATTGGCATAGAGGCAAGGCTGTGTCTTGGTGACTGTTATGTCTGTCATAGCTCCTGGAAGACAGTAAGTACTCAAATATTTTAACTATACAATGTAAGATGTCTTTCAAGGTAATTTTTGTTGTAATACCTTTACATGACCCCAGGGTCCTCCTCATCCTCTGAGTACTTCCTCCTGGGGCAGGACCCCACATACCATAGCACTCATCACACCCATGTAATAATTTTTCTCTCGCTTGGCCTAGTCTCATAGTTCATGGTTTTAAATACATCTATCTATCTATCTATCTATCTATCTATCTATCTATCTATCATCTTCCTCTTCATCATCATCATCACTACCTATGTATATCTATTTAGTTGTCTATTTGCCTAGAGCCTGGGCCCTTCCATGAACCCCAGAGTCATATGCTCAAATTGTCTAATCATTATATACACTTGATTTTTTTAAAAAAATTTTATTGGAGTTCAATTTGCCAACATATAGCATAACACCCAGTGCTCATCCCGCAAAGTGCCCCCCTCAGTGCCCATCATCCAGTCACCCCAATCCCCTGCACCTTCCACTACCCCTGTTCATTTCCCAGAGTTAGGTATCTCTCATGTTTTGTCACCTTCATTGATATTTTCACTTATTTTCTTTCCCTTTATTCTCTTTCACTAATTTTTATATTCCCCAAATGAATAAGACCATATAATGTTTGTCCTTTTCTTTTTTTTTAATTTATTTTTATTGGTGTTCAAATTTTTTTAAAGATTTATTTATTCATTCATGATAGACATGGGGGAGGAGAGAGAGAGAGAGAGAGAGAGAGAGAGAGAGAGAGAGACATAGGAGAAGGAAGAAGCAGGCTCCATGCCCGGAGCCCGTCGCGGGACTTGATCCCGGGACTCCAGGATCGCGTGCCCTGGACCAAAGGCAGGCGCTAAACCACTGAGCCACCCAGGGATCCCCTATTGGTGTTCAATTTGCCAACATATAGAATAACACCCAGTGCTCATCCCATCATTGACCCCCTCAGTGCCCCCCACCCCCCCACCCACCTCCCTTTCTTTCCACCACCGCTTGTTCCTTTCCCAGAGTTAGGAGTCTCTCATGTTCTGTCTCCCTTTCTGATATTTCCCACTCATTTTTTCTCCTTTCCCCTTTATTCCCTTTCACTACTTTTTATATTCCCCAAATGAATGAGACCATATAATGTTTGTCCTTTTCTGATTGGCTTATTTCACTCGGCATAATACCCTCCAGGTCCTTCCACATCGAAGCAAATGGTGGATATTTGTCATTTCTAATGGCTGAGTAATATTCCATTGTATACATAGACCACATCTTCTTTATCCATTCATCTTTCGATGGACACCGAGGCTCCTTCCACAGGTTGGTTATTGTGAACATTGCTGCTATAAACATCGGGGTGCAGGTGTCGCAGCGTTTCGCCGCATCTGCATCTTTGGGGTAAATCCCCAGCAGTGCAATTGCTGGGTCGTAGGGAAGATCTATTTTTAACTCTGAGGAAACTCCACACTGTTTTCCAGAATGGCTGTACCATTATATACACTTGAATGTCCAATATCTATCTCTGTGTAAAAATGAACTCCTGATTACCAGTCCTACCCAATCACATTTATCACCCACTCCAGTCCTAATATTTCTCATATCAGTATATGATAACTGCATGTTGCCAGAAGATTAGGCCACAAACATTGGTGTTATTCTTAATTTTTTAATGTTTTCTAACTGTCCACATCCAACCTATCAGTAAATGGATATCAGTATCCTTTGTCTCTACTTCAAAATGTCCAGCATCTAAACACTTCTAGTCTCTGCTGCTACTATTACTGGAATAATCTCATAACTAATCTCATAACTAATGCTTCTACCCAAGTCTTTACCTCCAGTACTGCTGCTAGCAACTCAGCCTAAGTGATCCTTAAAACACAAAGCAGATCTAAGAAGACCTTCTAACAGCAACTTCCATTTCCTCAAAAAGTCAATTCAATGTCTTTGCAATGACCTTCTAGGCCTTACCTCATTTAGCCCCTTTACTGCTCTTTGTCCTCCATTACTCTCCCCCTTAATTATTACTCTGCTTCAGGCTCACTGTCCTTCTTCCTTGAAATAGCTTAGGCATGCTCCAGCCTCCAGATAGTTTATGTTTCTGACATGAAATTTCCTCAGTTATCCATGTGATTTACTCTCTCATCTCTCTAGTCCATGCCCACATTTAAATAAAAGATGTTATTTACTTATTTGAGAGGAGGACAGAGATAGCGACAGAGATAGTGAGAGAGAGCACAGAGGTAGAAGCAGACTCCCTGCTGAGCAGGGAGCCTGACACAGGCCTTGGTCCCAGGACCCTGAGATCACGACCTGAGCTGAAGGCAGATGCTTAACTGACTGAGCCACCCAGGTGCCTCTAACCCCATAAATTTTAGTGAGGCCTGCCCTGAATTCTCTATCTAGAGATAGATAAAAATAAAATAAATAAATAAATAAGTAATTTATTTTTGACCTCCCTATTTAAAACTGCACCCACCTAAGTCTTCCCCAAACTCTTTACATCTTATATATTTAGTCATCTTCTACATACTATATGTTTTTTTACTTATGCTTTTTTTAATCTCCCTCTCTAGTGTACCATCAATGTAAGCTTATTAAAGACATAATTTTTTCCTCTTTTGTTCATTGCTGTATACTCAGTGCCTATACAAGTGTGTGGCAAATAGTAGATGCACAGTATTAGCTGAAGGAATGAAAAAATGCAGGAGTGAATACCATCCATTCTCTATCTTGGCATTCTCATTCTGATCCCTCAAACATTTTAATATGCTTTTGACTATTATAGGTACTTCTCCAGCAAGTTACTGTTCTTTCCATGGTATGCCCATTTGTTTGACACCATACCTTTATACATTTTACTCTCAACCTGGGGAAGCCCAGAGACTCCCTACTTCCTTCCTAACTTCTTATCCTTTGTAATTCAGTCTACATATCACCTCTTCTAGTACAATTTCTTTTCTTTTTTTTAAATTTTTTAAATTGGAGTTCAAGTTGCTAACATATAGCATAACACCCAGTGCTCATCCCGCCAAGTGCCCCCCTCAGTGCCCCTCACCCAGTCACCCCAACCCCCCACTCACCTCCCCTTCCACTACCCCTTGTTCGTTTCCCAGAGTTAGGTGTCTCTCATGTTTTGTCACCCTCACTGATATTTTCACTCATTTTCTCTCCTTTCCCTTTATTCCCTTTCACTAAATCTTATATTCCCCAAATGGATGAGACCATATAATGTTTGTCTTTTTCTGATTGACTTATTTCACTCATGATGTGGTATATGTATACAATGGAGTATTACTCAGCCATTAGAAACAACAAATACCCACCACTTGCTTTGATGTGGATGGAACTGGAGGGTATTATGCTAGGAAAGTTTCTATTGAACCCCTTCCCCCTGCCAAATTAGGTTAAGTGCCCTCCTGTGTATTTTCACCTACTTCCTCTAACGAGTCCTTATCACACTGCTTTTAGTGACTTTTTACTTGACTGTCTACTCCATAATTCCATAAGCTCAATGGAGGAAGGCCTGTGTGTTGTTCACTGTTGTGTTCACCTCTTGTTTTCTGGCATAGTATCTGAAACACAGTAAGTAGTTGAAAATTTGAAATGTTGCATCTAAGACTCATGTCAAGGACATTTTTATTGTGATCTTTTGGGAACCTTCTCTTCAACTGATCTTCATTCTAGGAGACATTTATCCCATGCAACTGAAAGGCAATGGGTGTCAAACTGGCAACAGGCCATGCGAAAATCCCAGATGGATTAGCCCTTTTAAGATTTAATCAATAACAACACAGTGCAGAGAGGTGAGATTCTCTCATATGCTTCTGACACATGTCATATTATCTGTGTGCTTTTGTATTTACCAAGGATGGAACAACTGTGACACTCACCTAAAAACTTCCCTTCAGACTGCTGGCATACATAGAAGCTCTTGGTGATTTGTTCCCATGGGCCAAAAATGTATGGGGTGCTATTTCTTATAATATGATTATGCCTACATTGTTCCTGAGGCCCCATAGGTGCCGTGGGAATACACAGTGAATTCAAGCCTGGTGCACCTTCAATGCACTTTGGGCAGGGGTCTTCCTTCTTTGCTCAAGTCCCCCTCTCCACAGTCCAGGGTAGGACTGAGAGAGTTGTGTGGAATGCTGACCTATTTGAAATATGAGTTTAAGCTCCTATAGTATATGGGTAGTATTATTTACCTTCTCTACTCTCTCCATCACATACAACCTTGAAAATAAGGAGGCACAAACAGGTGGTTCTTTGCTCAGAGGCATAGAGTATATTTGGAGAGGGTCCTGATCACCTAGACATTAATGGAAATGATGATGACAGCCTTTTTCATGGGGATGCAGAGGAACCTATGAACTCCTTTCTCCTGGACTGCATTTTCTCTTTGTGTAGACCAGTACCTTGTGCTGAGGGGAGAGCTGAGACCTAGGTTGGATTTTCTGGTTGAGTGGCACAAGTCAGCTGAGGACAGTGCTTGGAGCTGTTGTGAGGAAGGCACAGCAACTAGAAGCATCTGGACTGAAGGGATTGTGCTTGAGTTCATTGTTTAGAGACTGAGGAGCATCAAAGAAGGTCATGCTCTCCTCCTCTGTTTTATTCTCCATCTTGGCTCCTCTCACAGGGTGTTTGGTGAGGGGTGAACTCTTCTCAACATTTTTTGTCATGGTTTTGGGTTGTCATCCTTACAGAGGAGAATGGATTCTTTATGCCTTTGACCTTTCACCTCGGGGTTAATCCAGTGTGGAAAGTGCTTCACCTTATTTCCCAAGCCAGCTTCTGCAGCTTCTGGAAGAATGGGATCTTGTGAATCCTTCAGTCTGAAACGCTGCTTTTACTAGACCCTGCAGCTCTTGACCCTAGAAACTGTGATTCTATGAATTTAGACCCTGTAAATTTTGGATCCCAAAAACATGGTCACTTTAAATGCTGGACTTACAAAATTTGGCCCAGTTAATAATGGCCCAGTAAGCTGGTCATGTAAGGGCTGGCCCATTAAGCTCTGGTGACTCCAGTTTTGGCATTCTGGGGAATCCTTGTTTGGGTGAGGTCATTCAGATTGTTTTAATAGCCTTACAGAACATTCTCATCTGGCATTTTGACCCAAGAAATCTAGGTGATACTCTAGGAACTCAATGTAAGGGAGAAACTGGTGAAGGGCTGCGAGGGATCTTGTCACCTGAGAGGATGGAAATGGTGGCTCTGCAGATCCAGACAGATTCTTGCTAGTTCCAACTCACTCAAGGCAACCATCCTAACCTAGCTCAAATTCTACTTGAGAAAGATCCTAGAGACATTGGGGAAGTCAAGGGCTCTGAGGGTTCTATTTATAAAAGTCCCTTCTGGCCCCTGAACCACAGCAGAGTATATGTTCTCTCTGGCTGGAGACAGCCTCAAATCTGCACTCCCTTGTCTGTGACTCACTGCTGCTTTAAGTTTCCCAGAGTCCTCTATTTTCTCTGCTGGGGCAGAGAGTTGTCCTTACCTTTTCAGGGGCTAAGGGATCCAGGGCTTCTCCAGGCTCAGCTTGTACACACTGGCCTACAGCTTAATACAAAGCACCTGGGCCCCTGTTGTGTCCCCAGGGGGTTGTGAAATCTTGGAGGCCCAGTGGGAAGAACCATAAGGACTAGCTTGCTTTTTGTTCTCCTCACTGCCTCAGTTTACCTGCAAACTATTCTCTAATGTGGAGCATTCTAGAACACATGGGATGATATCTGGTGGGATGGGGGAGATTCTGAAGCAATATTTTTCCCAGGCTGTTTAGATTTGAAGGAGTCCTAGGCACAGATATTCCTTGAGACAGCCACAGTTTGTTCCTGGACTCCTTTATCTTTATAAGACTTCCCAAATGTATCTCCAGGAATTTTTTTTTCAGGTAAAAATTCAGTTTGGCCAAGAAAGGTATCTTGAGTGATGAGTAGCCTGCAGGATGTCTGGCTCTCTAGAGGCACCATCTCCTTTCACCTATACTTCAGTCTGAAATGCTTGCTCACCGTCTGCATAAGTCTCACTGGCATACTGAAAGTCTGGCATAGGACTTTTACATTGGTGTTTAGATGATATTGAGCCATAGGTTTTACTGGGCCCCCAAAAGACCTGGGTACATCTTTGTGATCGCAGATTGGCTAGTGATTGCCGAGGCCATGGCCTTGGAGAAAGCCACATAATAAAAAGCTGGCAAGCCTGACAGGCCAAAACTCATCTCCAGTTTCTCAGTGGCTCCCTGAGAAGATACCCAGGCAGGTGCTGGTCAAGATGATCAGTGATAGCATCAGGTGAGGCCTGTTACTGCTATCAAGGCCTACCAATACTGAGGATGTTACTTTATGATCCATGTAGGGGCTAATAGCCACCTCCATGTCTAGGGACTTACTTTCTGGGCACAAGGGAACCAAACTCCTGTCAGAGCCCTGTAATGCTGCAGACCTAATGATTTGCAGTCCTAACAGCTGCAAATGTGGGCAGAAACAAATGCCCTAGCATATCTTCCCATGCTTGTAGTCACTGTAGCTCTGCAACATTGCCTTAGCCTGGGCAAGCAACTATAGACCAGCCCTGCTGCCATGATGAATCAGAACAGGTCACTATCCCCACTGGCCTTTAGGTCTGCAAGCTAGGGGATACTCATACTGGCCAGGGTGCTGCTCTGGGGCAGGGGCTCCTGGTCAGCAGGGGACAGGTGCAACTCTTTGGACTGATGTATCTTCTGGGGCAGGCTTTCACAATAATGAATCAACTTGCTAAATCAACTGCTTCTGAAAGTAGAACTCTAGCAGCTCTGGGTATGTTCCAGGGAAATACCACCTCCCTCTTGAAGACTGAAATGGGCTTCTCTTAACAGGTCCCTGGGGACAGGAAGAAACATGTCTCAGGGCTTATTTTATATGGTTCTCTGCCTCTACAGAGATTTCTGGGCAACAGCTGAGAAGCTCCAATGAAGATGTGGCTGCCTTTGCCGCTGGTGCCACTCTAAGGCTTCACACTTGGCCAGAGAAGGAAATGGGATATTCATATGGGTTTGTTGTTAGTCAGATGGAGACACCCAAATTTGGGAATGTGGGAAAGAGCTGGGGCTAACTTAGGTGGAGGAAATTTTAGAGATTACAAAGCAATTATTGAAGAAAAAGAGACTGGGGCTCCCCTTTTGTGGAGAGATCTTTATTGGCAGACCAAGGACTCACTGTGCAGAAAATAGGAACCATAGGAACATAGCTATTTTTCTGCTATAGATAGCACACTGAGGCCTCAGTGGATCTTCTGGCCAATGGATAGAGACCACTAAGAAACTAAAATGTAGTAGAGGGTGGAGCCAGAGTCATGAAGTTTGCAATTTACTTGCAGCGGTATTTGCTCTGGGTTCATAGTGGATCTTTCGATAACTCAGAAAGTTTGGGTAGACTGGTTCAACTCTCATGATCCCAGGTCAGGAAGATAGCCTATTATTTCAATAGAGGCCTTACAAGTGGCATTATGATGAAAGAAATGGTTGTTTTCTCCAGACTTGGAAAACAATTGGGGCTATGTGTTATAAGCTGCCATAGGAACTCTTCTAAAGATCTTGGGAGCTCCCTCAGGTATAGAAATGCATTCGTTGGGATCCCTGGGTGGCGCAGCGGTTTGGCGCCTGCCTTTGGCCCAGGGCGCGATCCTGGAGCCCCGGGATCGAATCCCACATCGGGCTCCCGGTGCATGGAGCCTGCTTCTCCCTCTGCCTGTGTCTCTGCCTCTCTCTCTCTCTCTCTCTGTGACTATCATAAATAAATAAAAAAAAAATTAAAAAAAAAAAGAAATGCATTCATTTATATACATGTGCTTAAAGATGACTCAGGACTTTGGGGAAATAGAAACATGCAAGGCAACAGGGTATTTTAGCTTCATGAGCCCTGAAATCAGGGAAAGAAAGAGAATCAGATATTCAAGGGCAGCTGACCTTGTTTCTCCAGCACACATACAGGGTAGCTCTTCCTCTTGTCCTGCTGATTCACAGGAGTCCTAGGCTCCTCACTTGAAGAATACAGAGAGCTCCTGTATCCCTGGACACATCTGGCACTTGATATCCCTTCCCTCGCTGGAGGCATTCACCTTGGATATCTTGGATGCTGACACTGGTCGACTGGGCAGCTGTGTTAAGCATTTCTGATCTGTTAATTGTGACTTTGTAGGGCTTACAGATGGAAGTGAAAGAGCTTTGGAGTGCAGGGAACCCTGACTCTGCTCCAAAGAGAGACAAGAGGAGCCCTGCGATGGCCCCGATGAAGAGGGAGAGGTCAGGGTTTTCTCACCTGACAGCAACTGCTGAATCCCAGGAGCCACAGCATTACACATGGGGCAGGAAGAATCTGCACACTGGAGCCACCGCACACTTCCCTCCTTAGGAAGCCAGCCCTGGCTAGGAAGGGAAGATGGCAATCATTACTGATGGACTGACACCTGCCTCTCTGAATATGTGTGGCCTGGAGATTTGGCCCACCTTCCCCTAGTCCTGGAACCCCAGGGCATTTACCCATCTCCTTTTCCTCCTAGGAAAATGCCATTGGCAAGTTATGTTGGGCTGGGTTGGACTGAGGGTCTGGAGCTTGTTGGGCAAGGTCTCAGACAACGCATGGAAACACAGGGCCATGAGAGACACTGGGACGTGGGGTGCATTCTCTGTTGGTCTGTGTTGTGAAGCTACACCAGGAGAAGGGAACCAGGCAGTGGTGGGGAGCCAATGGTTGGCTGAGGGGCAGCACCAGGAATATTACAGGGGGAACCCGCAGTCAGTCTCTTCTGGAGCTAAGAAGGCCACAGCCTGGCATTCAGTATTTCTAAGCTGTGGAAAATATGGTCTTTGTGGGAACTCTGCATTGTGGGGACTATGGGGTGTCCCAGATCCTGTACATAGTCTGTTGAGAGCCAATTCCCTTCCTTAGAGATTTTAGGAAGAGGATAAAATGACAGACTCCTTTCTGAGGGCTGTCCCAGGAATTGGCCTCCCTGAAGACAAAACCATGGAATTAATGTCAGCAGGTTCTACGGGTCTGCCCTTGAATGGTTGCAACAGGAATATGACAATGGTGATTTGTTTATGTATGCATTTATCTATTCTCTTGACTGGATAACCTATCTTGTGGCTGAGTGCAAACTTATGTAGAGTCTTCAATGAATTACATACTAGCAAAATCCTGACTTTCAGGACCACTGTGAACCTAGCCTAGAGCAAAACTGGGAGACTCCCTGTCCTGAGACACCTGATCCTCCTCTGCCCTGGCAACTCTCTCAACCAGTGCTCAGCATCCACTGTCTGACTCCCTCCGGGACGTTTTCCCTCTCCTGGTCCCTGCCACAGGCCAACCAGAGAAATCGTCCTAGGCCAGGCTGGGGATTTGGAGGATGCAAAGAGCAAGTGATCACCTTCTCATGACAGAGAGCAGCTCCCATGGCTTATCAGCTTCTTCCTGACAAAATCTCCTAGCTGAAAAACCAGCAGAGTGTTAACAAAGAATGAGAGGATGCAGGGACATCCTATAGGAAGCTAAAGGCCTTTGAGGAAGAGGAGGCTGAAAACCCCAACAGTCAATGCTCTAAAGCACATATGCATACAGCTTAATCCACTACAACATGCTGTCCTAGACCTCATTTCATTTGATCATCACAGCCACACTGCGAGTGAGGCAGGATCATGAGATGCCCATTTCATGGATCACAGACTGAGAGATGAAGTCATTTCCACAAGGTGGTAAAACTAGTAAATGACACAGCTAAGGGCTTCTGTCCTCCTTCTATATTCTTCATTCTCAAAGGCAGGTGTAATGTAGAGATTTTTGGAACATTCCCAGGCTCTGATTTCCCACCCAAGAAAGTGTTCTGGGAGAAATTGTCAGCTGAGGCAATTGGAGCCTTCAGTGGTTAGAGCGCCTGGTTACTGGCTCCAGGGCTCATAGAGGGATAGGAATCAGGGGAAACTTGCCCATTGAGAGGGGAGTCTGAGGGTAAATTAGGACTTTACCTCTTGATGTTTTATCTTTAGCCCTTTGTCTGACTCTCCGGTGACACTTGAAAACAAAAGAGTTAGAGCATCTAAATTTTTCTAAGCCAGGGCACCTTTCACTTTTTGTCTAAAATGAGACAAAATTGGTAGATATTTCTCAAACTTTTCTATATTCCAATTTTATATACGCTCGTACCATTCTTTTCTTAGTCTTTGTCTTTTCACCCATCATTTCCCTTTCTTATTACTAATTCATTTTGAGGCCCCCTATACACCATACCTCTACCCCCATTCCCTGAACAAGTTCTGTGGGAGATCAGAATGAGACAGGAGAAAAGAGGAATAGATTAAAGGATAAGGGATCTAGTAGCCAAGGGATTTTAGCTATCCAAGGTCCTGAATGTCTCCCAAACCAGAAGTGAACCCAAATTTGGAGCTATTCTGAGATCCATGAAGAAACCCCCATAAAAAAAAGGTAAGGGTAAGTGTAATAGGAGAAAGTAAGGGAATAAAATCTTGTTCGAAGCTTAATCAGTTCAGTCATGGTCATTGTGTTTCCCTACCCGGCAACAGCTCCTTTTAGGTCCCAACCTTAATTCTTGGTGGCTCTTTTTCACTTGCCAAATAATTAATGCAATAATAGTGATGGAGCCATAAGTGTATAGGGATATCCAACATCCCACAGAAGAAAGGTAGGGCTCAACATAATCCAAACCTCACTAGGCATCTCTCTTCCTAGGCTTTCAGGGACTTGGAACCTAATGCTTCCAAATTAGGTTTGGACCTAATTTGACCCTGTCATCTCTACCTCACAGGAGATGAAACCAGATCACCAGACTACATCACAAAGCTCTCCTATTTCCAAAGGCATGCAGAGCATCAGAGGCCTTTATTTGTCTAGGAGAAGCTCATGTGATTCAGTGTTCAGATGAGGATGTCTGATTGTCTGTATGAGTTGCAGAGCCTGGGCCCTAGATGTGCCAAGGTCATAGGCAGCATATACTCTTTCATACTCTGTTCCCTATAACGTGATGGCTTAGCTCTCCTTTAGACAACAGTCTGGCATCTATCCTTAGATACGTTAGTCTTTATATACACCGCATGCCCTATAAGAGAAAGAGTGGCTAGGTCAGAGGAACTCCATGAACTACATTACATCACCTGTATTGGGAAGATAACCTAACACACAAACAAGAGGCTAGGACATGCATTATCTTGTTAAGTGTTAGAAAGTGAGGATTTTTATGTCACAAGCAATTGGTGGTCAGTATTAAGAGGTTCAAGAAGAGGGTCATGTCTGACATGTCAAGGAAAGGATATAGCTGCTGTCTTTTAAAATAACTTTCTGGGGCAGCCCGGGTGGCTCAGTGGCTTAGTGCTGCCTTCAGCCCAGGGTGTGATCCTGAGACCTGGGACCCCAGACCCCAGGATCATGCCAAGTCAAAGGCAGATGCTCAGCCACTGAGCCACCCAGGCATCCCAGGGCAAGCTTTTTCCTTTTCAACCTCAGTTACCCTCCACACATAAGTCCACTGATTCACATATTAATGTTAATTTCATAGCCCATGTCAACATTGTGAGATGCCTCCAATGACCTAGGACTTCTGAATTTCCTTAAGTTCTTGCCCTGATGATAGTGGTCCCACACCTCCAAAATTCTTCAGCTCAAAATCTCTGAAAGTGCTATTTGGTCCCTCCTTCAGCATCCAGTCCACCACCAGACAGGTGTGGTGAGCACTCAATCTGTGTTCATCACTAAAGTGGGCAATATCAAAGGCACAAAGACATTGAGTTGTGCTACCTGTCTGCTCTGAAGACACTTAAAAACCTAGTTACAAGGATGCCTGGGTGGCTCAGTGGTTGAGCGTCTGCCTTTGGCTCATGGCGTGATCCTGGAGTTCTGGATTGAGTCCCACATCGGGCTCCCTGTGAGGAACCCACTTCTCCCTCTGCCTATGTCTCTGCCTTTCTGTGTGTGTGTCTCATGAATATATAAATAAATAAAATCTTTTTAAAAGTCCTAGTTACAAAGATTAATTAATATGAATCAAGAATCAACCTTATTAGTGGTTGAGGGAGAGGGAATTAAGGAGTTATTATTCACTGGGTACAGAGTTTCTGTTTGGGATATGAAAAAAATCTGAAAATGCATAGTGGAAAAGACTGCACAATGATACACTTAAAAATAATTAAAATGGGGGGATCCCTGTGTGGTTCAGCAGTTTAGCACCTGCCTTCGGCCCAGGGCATGATCCTGGGGTGCTGTGATCAAGTCCCATATCAGGCTCCCTGCATACAGCCTGCTTCTCCCTCTGCCTGTGTCTCTGCCTCTCTCTCTGTGTGTCTCTAATTAATAAATAAAATCTTTTAAAAAATAGTTAAAATGTTAAGTATATAGACCACAATTTAAGAAACAAAAGGCAAAAAAACCCATTACTAATAATTAGTATGAGACCTTTTTTTTTTATTAACTTTAAGGAAGAATAGTCTGAAATGTTTTAATAAAAATATAGATGAATGTTTTTCTAAAGTGTCCTTTTTATATAGAACAAAACCAAACCAAAATACATCTTTACATTTAAGATAATTTAAGAGGAGTCACACCTGATGATGGGATGAATTTGAGCCATTTTAACATCTTTCCTGAACTTGCAAATTCCACACTACAAATATGAGAAGACTTTTTCAACTAAAGAGCACTGAATGTCAAACTGACAAACAGCTTGCATCACCTTTTTAGTAGCAGGTTGAGATACCTACAGTGTAGCTTGAATCTTTAACTTTTATTATTCCTACCCAACCGGCTCCTGCTTCCTGCAGCTTCTTTCTTTGCCACTGCAATGGTTCTGTCTTCCATTAATATGACCTAATGTGGTCCAGCATGGTGTTTGGTATCCTCCGTCTCTTGGCTGTGACTATATATGATTAATAAAACTACTGTCAATCTCATAGTTTCAGTGTCGGGTGTCATGAGTTCAGTCAGGTCCAGAACCCAAGGACACTCCCTCCCTCACCAATGGGATGAAGAGAAGGTAAACAGAATATTGTATCTCTTCCCCAACCAGCTCTGCTTCCTGCAGCTGCTGCTGCCTTTTCTCTGCTGAAACAGTTCTCAGTCTCCCATTAGTCTAACCTCCTGCCCACAAGAAAACTATTAGATTGTGCAAACTTTGCACCTGCTCCAACCAGTGCAGTCTTTACCCTACAGATAACCCACAGCCAGTGCCATCCTACTAAGCCATTAAAACCATCTGCTGCCAACTCCTCTGCAGCATCTCACTCACCCTTGTTCCTCTGTCTCCAGACTCAGGAGTTAGAGCCAAAGATAATCTTATGTGCTTTTGCAGAGTAGGCCTTTAGTACAGGTTTATTTACTGGTTTGGTACTCATTGACAAAAGGTGCTTGAGTGGTTAGGACAGGGGAACCTTTCCAAACAAAGGTGCATTCATGTAATGAACACATCAACAATACAGGCATGGATCTTCATATTTGCCCCTCCTGCTTCACGGTTTATACTGAAGAGTACACAAGGAAGACGAAGTACCTGAAAAGCCTCTATGGACTCTGGAGGGGTATTCAACTATAAATTCATATTCATTCGTTTCTAGAAAACTTCTCAAAGCCAGAATCTGATTCATGTATTTTTTTAAATTTTTTATTTATTTGAGAGAGAGACAGAGAGAGAGAGAGAGAGCACAAGAGCAGGGGGAGGGAGCTGTGCTGTGTCTCAGTATCAGAAAATATTACTGAACATCTTAGATGAGCCAAGGTGCTGGGGACAGAGAAGCACACTATTCAGCAGCAATATTTTTATACGGGTATTTTTTATCAATGCCTAATAGTTAAAATTTGCAGGGAGTTGGACAGGAAACCCCCTGTTAGTGTCAGGCCCCAAACTACCAGTGTTCAAGCAGCAGGTTACAGTGTGCATTAAGTGTAGCAAGCAACTAGAGGCACTAGAGGGCAGCACATGCCCACCCAATGCTCCTAGCCCAGAAAACTCTTTAGTGACAGAAACTTTAAAAGGTCCTCTGTTCCAGTGGCTCTCAATCCTGGCCTTACATCAGACTCATTGGGAAGCCTGTAATAATATAGATTTCCTGGCCTCATCCCAGACTTAATGAGTCAGAACATCTAGGGGCAGGGTCCAGCAATCTATATATTAAGTATCAAAAATAACCCTCAAGCAAAAAGGCACTAAGGTCTGAGTGTATATTTGGGAGATACTGATAACAGCCAACCCCCAACCCCGGTTTTACTGAGATATAATTGACATATAGCATTGTATTAGTTTAAGGAGTGCAACACAATGATTTATATATATATATATATATAGAGAGAGAGAGAGAAATTCTTATCACAGTAAATTTAACATCCATGTCCTCAGAGTTACAATGTTTTATGATGAAAATGTTTAAATTAAATCTACTCTCTTAGCAGTTCCCAAATATACGATATATAATATTGTTAACTATGGTCATCATGCTGTATATTAGATCCCCAGAACTTACTAATCTTATAATTGGAAGTTGGTACCTTTTAACTGCCTTCCTTCCTTTCCTCCATCCTCCACCTCCTGCCACTGACAGCCACAAATCTCTTTTCTGTTTCTGTCAGTTCAGGATTCTTTTTAGATTATACATAAAAGTGAGATAACACTGTCTTTCCCTGTTTATTTTCACTTAGCATAATGCCTTGAGATTCATCCACGTTGTTGCTAAAGGCAAGGTTTCCTTCTCTTTATGCTCGATAACATTCCATTGTATATATATATGTACCACATCTTTATCCATTCATCTATTGATGGGCACTTGGGTTCTTTTCCACATCTTGGCTACTGTAAATAGTGCTGCAATGAACATGGAGATGCAGATAGTGATTTTGCTTCCTTCAGATATATACCTAGAATTGGGACTGGTGGATTATACAGCAGTTGTATATTTAATTTTTTGAGGAACCTCCATACTGTTTTCCATAGCTACTGTGCCAATTTACATTCCCACCAGCAATGCACAAGAGTTCCCTTTTCTTACCAGTATTTGCTATCTCTTCTGTTTTTGATGACAGCCATTCTAACACATTTGAGATGATGTTTCATTGTGGTTCTGATTTGCATTTTGCTGATGATTAGTGATATGAGGACTGTTGGCCAATTGTATGTCTTCTTTGGATAAATGTCTCTTCAGTTCCTCTGCTCTCTTTTTTTAAGTAAGCTCCACACCCAGCGTGGGAACCCAATTCATGACTCTGAGATCAAGACCTGAGTTGAGATCAAGAGTCAGATACTTAACCAACTGAGCCACTCAGGCACCCTGATCAATTTTTAATCAGATTTTTTGGCTACTTAATTGTATGAGTTTTTTAATGTATTTTATATATTAACCCCTTATCAGATATATGATTTGCAAATATTTTCTCATTCCATAGTTCATTTTGTGTTGATGATTTCTTTGATGTGCAGAAGCCTTTTAGTTTGATGCAGTCACACTTATTTTTGCTTGTGTTGTCTTTCCTTTTGGTGTCAAATCAAAAAAAAAATCATTGCAAAGTCTGATGTTAAGGAGCCTACCCTCTCTGTTATCTTCTAGGACTTCTGCAGTTAAAGTTCTTATGTTCAAGTTTTTAATGTATTTTGAGTTGATTTTTGTATATGGTGTAAGATAGTGGTCCAATTTTATTTCTGTTACACATGGCTCTCCAATTTTCCCAAAACAATTTACTGAAGAGGTTATTCTTTCCACATTATATATTCTTGGCTCCTTTGTCATAAATTAATTGATCATATATGCATGAGTTTATTTTTGGACTTTCTCTATTCTGTTCCATTGATTGGTGTATCTGTTTATGCCAGAGCAACAGTTCTTATAGTGTTGCAGATCTATGTGAATATCTGATGAAACTATGTCTCTCACCTCACACTCAAAATCTGATTCAATTACAGAGAATCACAGACTTCATTTATGGATACTCTAGGATTCCCGAGGAGGCTAGTTAAGAAACTTGAGTATGTGCAAAGACAAAAACAACAGCTCAAAATCCTTCATATTCTGAGAAGTTATAGAAAAATAAGGAAAAACAGATAAGACACAAATAACCAATAGTAGGAATGACAGAGTGACTCAGCACAAATTTTAGATGTTAAAAGGATAATAAATTAGTATATAAAAATTTTAATACATATAAATCAACAAAATAGAAAAAATGAACAAATTCTATAAAAGACACAAACCATCAAACCTTACTCCAGAAGAAATAGAGGGGAAGGTTAAGAGGTGGGGAAGTAGGGGGGATCCTAAGCTTGCCTCATCCCTTGAACACAACTAGATAAATATCAAATCATTCTAGACACCCTAGAAATTGATTTGAGGACTGAGTGAACTAACTACACACTAGAGATTAAAAAAAAACAGACTGTACTGTGCAAGCTACGGAGAGTTGATTTGAAGGAGAAAAATGCTTCATGCTGTGGAGGAGAAGGAGCCTTGATCAGGGGGAGAGGAGAGAAAGGGAGAGAGTAGAGGAAAGGAATGGAGGGGAAGGCAGAAGGAGGGAAAAGAGAAGGAGGAGGGAGGGAGAAGGAGAGAGAGAGAGAGAGAGAGAGATCTGGCAGTGGATTACACAAAAAAAACTTTTGCCCAAAACCAATGACAGGGAAAAGGAGAGGAGCTGACTACTGCAAGTTTCTATAAGCAAGGGAGCACAAAGTCTGAAGTTTTAGAGCCCTCGCCATTGCCAGGGTTGTGCCCGGCTGGTTTAGCAGTGCTCTAGTGGGGAAGGAGGGCAGAGACCAGGGAACAGACAGAGTGGTCAGAGGATCCCTTGGGTCACATAGGGAGAAACAGTTCCCTTTCTTGGGAGTGCATTTGGGAGTGGGGGCACAGCCTCTCTGGGGACAAAAGACCCAGCAGATGCCATTGAGCTAAATAGCATAGGAACAGGGACACTGGCCGAGGGCAGGGAGCCTTGTGCTGGCTTTCTGCTATGCTTTACCATAAACTCTGAGCACCCGCTGAGGCACAATCATTTTCTGTGCAGTGCAGTGCCCTCCCCACCAGAGGATCAGTGAGGGTCCATGCCACAGGGTCTCTGAAGTTTGGAGTTTTGAAACCCAGCCTTGCCTGAGATAAAACATGGGCTTGCTGGTACTGCCTGGCAGGCAGACAGCTCAGACACAGGGTGAAAGAAGGGATCTGGCAGAAGCTGGGGACACAGGAGGGGCTGATTGTTTGCTCTTTTGTGAGGACTTCCTGAGGAGTGGCAGGCGCAAGCTCCCCACTCTGGAGAAGAGAGAGTGGGTGATGCTATTTTCCTCCCACTGCCCATCAACACTGACCACTTCAGTAAGCAAAACAGCTCCACCACGTGGAGTCTGGAATCACTAACACCATGGCCCACCCCACACTGTGCCCTGCAGGTGCATCTCCACTAGGGCAGGTCTACCTGAGAATCAATGTAGCAGGCTCCACCCCCAGAAGACCAGCATAAACCTCTCCTAGCACCTAGGCTACTGCTCAGAGAGTGCTGCAGAGCTTCAGCTCTGGGGAAATAGGATCTAGCTTCCTTACTTTTTCTTTACTTTTTTTTTTTTTTGATCTTTTTTTTTTGTAAATTTATTTTTTATTGGTGTTCAATTTGCCAACATATAAAATAACACCCAGTGCTCATCCCATCTAGTGCCCCCCTCAGTGCCTGCCACCCAGTCACCCCCACTGACCTCCCCTTCCCCCACCCCTAGTTCGTTTCCCAGAGTTAGGAGTTTCTTCCTCAAATGAATGAGACCATATAATGTTTGTCCTTCTCCGATTGACTTATTTCACTCAGCATAATACCCTGCAGTTCCATCCACGTTGAAGCAAATGGTGGGTATTTGTCGTTTCTAATGGCTGAGTAATATTCCATTGTATACATAGACCACATCTTCTTTATCCATTCATCTTTCGATGGACACCGAGGCTCCTTCCACAGTTGGGCTATCGTGGACATTGCTGCTATAAACATCGGGGTGCAGGGGTCCCCGCGTTTCATTGCATCTGTATCTTTGGGGTAAATCCCCAGCAGTACAATTGCTGGGTCGTAGGGCAGGTCTATTTTTAACTCTTTGAGGAACCTCCACACAGTTTTCCAGAGTGGCTGCACCAGTTCACATTCCCACCAACAGTGCAGGAGGGTTCCCCTTTCTCCACATCCTCTCCAACATTTGTGGTTTCCTGCTTTGTTAATTTTCCCCATTCTCACTGGTGTGAGGTGAAAAGACCCCGAATAGCCAGGGGAATTTTAAAAAAGAAAACCATAGCTGGGGGCATCACAATGCCAGATTTCAGGTTGTACCACAAAGCTGTGGTCATCAAAACAGTGTGGTACTGGCACAAAAACAGACACACAGATCAATGGAACAGAATAGAGAATCCAGAAGTGGACCCTCAACTTTCTGGTCAACTAATATTCGACAAAGGAGGAAAGACTATCCACTGGAAAAAAGACAGTCTCTTCAATAAATGGTGCTGGGAAAATTGGACATCCACATGCAGAAGAATGAACCTAGACCACTCTCTTTCACCATACACAAAGATAAACTCAAAATGGATGAAAGATCTAAATGTGAGACAAGATTCCATCAAAATCCTAGAGAAGAACACAGGCAACACCCTCTTTGAACTCGGCCACAGTAACTTCTTGCAAGATACATCCATGAAGGCAAAAGAAACAAAAGCAAAAATGAACTATTGGGACTTCATCAAGATAAGAAGCTTTTGCACAGCAAAAGATACAGTCAACAAAAGTAAAAGACAACTTACAGAATGGGAGAAGATATTTGCAAATGATGTATCAGATAAAGGGCTAGTTTCCAAGACCTATAAAGAACTTATTAAACTCAACAGCAAAGAAACAAACAATCCAATCATGAAATGGGCAAAGACATGAACAGAAATCTCACAGAGGAAGACATAGACATGGCCAACAAGCACATGAGAAAATGCTCTGCATCACTTGCCATCAGGGAAATACAAATCAAAACCACGATGAGATACCAGCACCATTTATTGAAGAGACTGTCTTTTTTCCAGTGGATAGTCTTTCCTCCTTTGTCGAATATTAGTTGACCAGAAAGTTGAGGGTCCACTTCTGGATACTCTATTCTGTTCCACTGATCTATGTGTCTGTTTTTGTTCCAGTACCACACTGTCTTGATGACCACAGCTTTGTAATACAACCTGAAATCTGGCATTGTGATGCCCCCAGCTATGGTTTTCTTTTTCTTTTTTTTTTCGTTTTTTTTTTATTTTTTTTATTTTTATAAATTAATTTTTATTGGTGTTCAATTTACCAACATACAGAATAACACCCAGTGCTCATCCCGTCAAGTGTACCCCTCAGTGCCCGTCACCCATTCACCCCCACCCCCCGCCCTCCTCCCCCTCCACCACCCCTAGTTCATTTCCCAGAGTTAGAAGTCTTTATGTTCTGTCTCCCTTTCTGATAGTTCTCACACATTTCTTCTCCCTTCCCTTATATTCCCTTTCACTATTATTCATATTCCCCAAATGAATGAGAACATACACTGTTTGTCCTTCTCCGGTTACTGTGGCCAAGTTCAAAAAGGGTGTTGCCTGAGTTCTCCTCTGGGATTTTGATGGAATCTTGTCTCACATTTAGATCTTTCATCTATTTTGAGTTTATCTTTGTGTATGGTGCAAGAGAGTGGTCCAGTTTCATTCTTCTGCATGTGGATGTCCAATTTTCCCAGCACCATTTATTGAAGAGACTGTCTTTCTTCCAGTGGATCGTCTTTCCTCCTTTATCGTATATTAGTTGAGCATAAAGTTCAGGGTCCACTTCTGGGTTCTCTGTTCTGTTCCATTGATCTATGTGTCTGTTTTTGTGCCAGTACCACACTGTCTTGATGAACACAGCTTTGTAGTACAACCTGAAATCTGGCATTGTGATGCCCCCAGCTATGGTTTTCTTTTTTTAAAATTCCCCTGGCTGTTTGGGGTCTTTTCTGATTCCACACAAATCTTAAAATAATTTGTTCCAATTCTCTGAAGAAAGTCCATGGTATTTTGATAGGGATTGCATTAAACGTATAAATTGCCCTGGGTATGGGATCCCTGGGTGGCGCAGCGGTTTGGCGCCTGCCTTTGGCCCAGGGCGTGATCCTGGAGACCCGGGATCGAATCCCACGTCGGGCTCCCGGTGCATGGAGCCTGCTTCTCCCTCTGCCTGTGTCTCTGCCTCTCTCTCTCTCTCTCTGTGACTATCATAAATAAATAAAAATTAAAAAAAAATAAATTGCCCTGGGTAACATTGACATTTTCACAATATTAATTCTTCCAGTCCATGAGCATGGAATATTTTTCCATCTCTTTGTGTCTTCCTCAATTTCTTTCAGAAGTGTTCTGTAGTTTTTAGGGTATAGATCCTTTACCTCTTTGGTTAGGTTTATTCCTAGGTATCATATGCTTTTGGGTGCAATTGTAAATGGGATTGACTCCTTAATTTCTCTTTCTTCTTCTTTTAAGAAGCAGACTAAAACACACCTACGATCTAGTTTCCCTTTTAAAAAAATTAATTTATTTTTTATTCCTTGGATCTAGCTTCTTTTAACAAGCAGATCAAAATATGCCTAGGATCTAGCTTCCCATCTTTTCCTAAAAAAAGAAAAAAACAAAACAAAACAAAAAACAACAAAAAAACCTCTTCTAAATACAGCCATTACTTTCAAGATCAGCAAACAACAGGCTGTTCTAACAGACACAAAAAAATGACCCACACAAAATGATAAGATGGAAGATTTCACCCCAAATGATAGAACAAGAAGTCAGAGAAAGGTATTTAATCAATATATATACAAGATGTCTGAACTATCATTTAAAATAAGTACAATAGTTGGGCTTGGGAAAGCATAGAAGACACTAGAGAAAACAATAAAGCTGAAGGAAGAGGGAAAGAAAGGTTTTGGAACATGAATGTAGACTTTGAAAACTCAGTAACTCCTTAAAGTGTAATGAGATTCCAATCACAGGAGTCCCAGGAGAAAAAGAGAAAGAAAAGGGGGCAGAAGGTTTATTTCAGCAAATTATAGCTAAAAACTTCCCTAATCGGGGGAAGGAAGTGGACGTTGTCGAAATCCAAGGAGCACAGAGAACTCCCATAAAATCCAACCAAACCTGGCCATCATCAAGACATAGTCACACTCAAAATACAGAGACAAGAAAGAATCCTGAAAGCACAAGGGGAAAAAAGTCCTTAACCTACAAGGAAAGACACAGCAGGTTCACAGCAGGTCTGTCTACAGAAATTGGCAAACCAGAAGAGAGTGGCAGGATATATTCAACATGCTGAATGGGAAAAATAGGCAGTCAAAAATATTTTATCCAGCAAAGCTGTTATTCAAATAGAAGGACAGTTAAAGTGTTTCCCAGACAAACAAAAACGAAAGGAGTTGTGATCTCTAAACCAGGCCTACAAGAAAATTAAAGGGGACTCTTTGGGGGAAAAAAAGAACAAAAGCAACAAAGACTAGAAAGGAACAGAGAAAATCACCAGAAACATTAACTTTATAGGTAACACAATGGCACTAAATTCATATCTATCACTGATCACTCTGAATGTAAATGAACTAAATGTTCCAATCAAAAGACATAGGGTATCAGAATGAATAAAACAATAAGACCCATCTATATGTTGCTTATAAGAGACTGATTTTAGACCTAAAGACACCTGCAGATGGAAACTGAGGGGATGGAGAACCATCTATCATGCTAATGGATGCCAAAAGGAAGCCAAAGTAGCAATACTTATCTCAGATAGACTACATTTTAAAACAAAGACCATAACAAGAGATGAAGAAGGGCATTATATCATAATTAAGGAGTCCATCCATCAAGAAGATCTAATAGTAGTAAATATTTATGCCCCCAACTTGGAAGCACCCAAATATGTAAATCAATTAATAACAAACATAAAGAAACTCATTGATAATGATACAGTAATAATAGGGGACCATAACATCCCACTTACACAATGGACAGCTCATCTAAGGAGAAAATCAACAAGGAAACAATGGCTTTGAATGACACACTGGACCAGATGGACCTAATAGATATATTCAGAAGATTTCATCCTAAAACAGCAGAATACACATTCTTTTCAGTGCAAAGAACATTTTCCAGAATGGATTACATTCTGGGTCACAAATCAGCCGTCAACAAGTACAAAAAGACCAAGATCACATCATGCATATTTTCAGACCACAACACTATGCAACTTGAAGTCAACCACAAGAAAAAATTTGGAAAGACTGCAAATACAAGAAGGTTAAAGAACATCTTTCTAAAAAAATAATGGGTTAATCAAGACATTAAAGAAGAAACAAGGGGTGTCTGGGTCATTCAGTTGCTTAAGAATCTGCCTTTGGCTCAGGTAATGATCTCGGGGTCCTGGGATGGAGCCCAAGTTGGGCTGCCTGCTGGATGAGGAGCCTGCTTCTTCTCCCTTTGCCACTCCCCTCACTCATTCTCTCACTTTTCCCCCTCCTTCCCTCCCTCCTTCTCCCCCCTCTCTCTCAAAAATAGATAAAAATCTTTTAAAAATAAAAAATTAGGGATCCCTGGGTGGCGCAGCGGTTTGGCGCCTGCCTTTGGCCCAGGGCGCGATCCTGGAGACCCAGGATCGAATCCCACATCGGGCTCCCGGTGCATGGAGCCTGCTTCTCCCTCTGCCTATGTCTCTGCGCCTCTCTCTCTCTCTCCCTATGTGACTATCATAAATAAATAAAAATTAAAAAAAATTAAAAAAAATTAAAAACAAGAAATGAGAAAGTACATGAAGCAAATGAAAATTAATACATGACAGTCCAAAACCTTTGGACGCAGCAAATGCAGTCACAATACAGGTCTATCTCAAGAAGCAAGAAAAGTCTCAAATGCACAACATAACTTTATACCTAAAGGAGCTAGAAATGCAACAGCAAATAAGGCCTTGGGCCAGAAGAATAAGGGAAATAATAAAGATTAGAGGGAGATAAATGATATAGAAAGAAACAAACAAACAAAAAAACCCTGCAGATCAATGCAACAGAGAGCTGGTTCCTTAAATTAGTAAAACTGATAAACCCCTAGCCAGACCTATCAAAAAGAAAAGAGAAAGGACCCAAATAAAGTCATGAATAAAAGAGGAGGAATCACAACCAACACAGAAATACAAATAATCATAAGACAATATTATGAAAAAATTATATATATATGCATATACATACATGCATACATATGGAATATCACTTAGTCATCAAAAAGAATGAAATCTTGCCATTCGTAATGATGTGGAGGGAGCTAGTGTATTATGCTAAGCAAAATAAGTCAGAGAAAGACAAATACCACATGATTCCACTCATGTGGAATTTAAGAAACAAAACAGATGAACATAGAAGAGAAGGAAAAATAAAATAAGGCAAAAACAGAGGGGGAGACAAACCATAAGATATTCTTAACCCTAGTATACAAACTGATGGTTGCTGGAGAGGAGGTGGGTGGGGTCATGGGGTAACTGGTTGATGGGCTTTAAGGAGGGCACATGATGTAGTGAGCACTGAGTGTTATGTGCAACTGAGGAATCACTAAGTTCCAGCCCTGAAACTAGTAATAGACTATATGTTAAATTAAAAAAAAATTAAAAACACTTTTTTTGCCATTTAAATAAATGCCTCTACATGAGGAGGAACGGACACAAGGGTAAGGTAGGAGTCAGCATTCCTCATCTTTACAAGTAGATAGATTCCATCTTGTCAGAGTTCTGTGAGCCATTCCGTTTCTTCAGAATGGACAAGCTATAATTAAACTGAAAAGAATGTGAAGTACCTGGCTGGGTCAGTCAGGGAAGCATGAGACTCTTGATCTCAGGGTTGTGAGCTGGAGCCCCATGTTGGTTGTAGAGATGACTTATATTTCCCAGTGTAAATCAGTATCTTAGTATTATAATTTATGCCTCATATTCTTTTTTTAAGATACAGTTTTTAAGTAATCTCTAGATTACATGTCTCTTCCTCCTAGTAAGTAGTCTCTATCCTCCTAGCCAGCTGCAGAGGCAGGGAGAGCAATCCTAAACACCAAGCTACTGCAATGACCATAATCCCCAGCCTCAGAGGAGAGCGAATGCTACTATTTCCCAGTCTAAACTGCCTTCCTCTTGTGTGCCTTTGTTTTCTTCCATTAGTATAAAGTAGATTCTATTAAAGAGTATTTAATGAATGAAGCATGCGGAATAATAAATGTTATCTAGAAGTGAATCCTGAACACTTAAAAGTTGTATGTTTTCAGCTTGGTAGGAAATAATAAGTAGTTATACAAAAGTACTCAAATATCTCAGAGTGTGACTGGTATACACAAACTGCTATATAAGTCTCCTATAAAGAGGAGAGAGATTATTTTTGGCTGAAGTGATCTGGGAAAGCTTCATGTAGAAAATGGCATTTAATCTAGTGCTTGAAGCAGAAAGAAAATTATAATGTGTGAAGTTGGAAGAGAAAATGATCCAAATGCAGGCGTCAGTATGCTCACAGAGGTTGCTGGTGTTTCTGTGTAATGATATACGGGGATAAGAGAAGGATTCTTGAAATATTTATTTTACTCTGGGTATATTATTTTGTATATATTTTATCTCAGTGCAGTGAGGTTTAGACTTCATTTTGTCTTTGTGTGGAAACTCCGAGGTTGGGATGTCTCCCTATAGCTGTATTTTTCTGTATGATGTGGCCATAAACTGTGGAGTTAGGTCTCCTGAATCTGACCATATGTGTTCCTAGGTATAAACTCCTGCGTGGGTGCTTTTCTCTGCAGATATTTTGGTCTTTGTGGGTGTGTGCACATGCAGTCCTGAGGGGATAGGAAGGAAAGACAGAGAAAGGAGTAGCAGGGTGGCAGGGTATGGGGGAAGAAAGTGGGGTGTTGACAGGAACCTGTCTGAAGCCCAAATATGAAACTGATACACATAATGAGTATTTTAAGTAGTTGATAATTCATTGTCACATGGACCTCAGAGATTCTTTTTCTAATAAAACAACATTTATTGGTAAAAAAAAAAACTAGCTTTTCAAAATGCCATATTTTATCCGTCACATTCTATCTCTTCTCATTTGTCCTTCCTTTCATCCAATTTAACCCTATTTTTGGATTTTTTTAAGTTTCTTTTCTTCTTCTTCTTCTTCTTCTTCTTCTTCTTCTTCTTCTTCTTCTTCTTCTTCTTCTTCTTCTTCTTTTCTTCTTCTTCTTCTCAAAAAGAAAGCTTTGTATTCTTTCTTTTCTTATCCTTCCAGTTTTATTCCTTTCTTCATTGAAGTTTTCTCCCTGTTTTTCCTTTCTCCTCTAATGTATGGAGCTAATACCATACCCCACCCATACCTCAGAATTAATTGTATTTAAATTGGGAAAAGGGTTATCTCTTTTTGTAAGGATGTTTTAGGCTCAGTCTTGGGCTTTTGTCTCCACTGTCACTGCCACAGTCAGTTCATTCACTAGTTCAACAAATTTTAATTGGGTGCTTTTGTGTATGTCAAAGGCCTTGTTCTAATTCCTGGAGAAACAGAAAAAATACCTAGCATAGACAGCCAAGTATATTAATTATCATGTTTAATGAAAGTAACCAACTTTTCCATCCTCCAGACATAGGAGAAAACTAAAAGACAGAGATGCAAAAGTGAGTTAGCTAGTTTTTTATAGGTATCTATTATATATCATCTTAAGAAAACTGAGGTAGTAAATAATCATCCAATGCATTTGCGTATTTATCATATTTGTTAATATATTGCCATTTTAGGAAATAAGGACAAATCAAAATTAGGTTTAGTGAGCAATATATCTACATTTGTTTCTTAGAAATAGTCCAGGCATTTGGGGATTGTTTATTAATCAACTTGATTGTTTGTTTAATGATTAAAGTTTTAAAGTTAGTTAAGAATCTAGAAATACAATTTTAGCTAATGAAATATTATATAACCTTATGAATTCTAGAATTATAAGAATTTCATAAAATTAAACTCCTTTGAAAAGATATTAGCACCATTTCACTTACACTAATATATACATATATAATATGTATATAATTGGTATAGAAAATATATTTGAAGAAGTAATGGCTGAAAATTTCCCAAAGTTAATGAAAGTTATAAATTCACATTCAAAAAACTCTGGAA
>NW_026574917.1:0-30912 GCF_905146905.1 Nyctereutes procyonoides | reverse complement strand
CGATGGTCACCGAGGCTCCTTCCACAGTTTGGCTAATGTGGACATTGCAGCTAGAAACATCAGGGTGCAGGTATGCCGGCGTTTCATACCCCAGCATCTGTATATTTGGGGTAAATCCACAGCAGTGCAATTGCTGTGTCATAGGGCAGATCTATTTTTTATAAATTTATTTTTTATTGGTGTTCAATTTGCCAACATATAGCATAACACCCAGTGCTCATCCCATCAAGTGCCCACCTCAATGCCCATCACCCAGTCACCCCTACCCCCGGCCCACCTCCTCTTCCACCACCCCTAGTTCTTTTCCCAGAGTTAGGAGTCTTTCTTGTTCTTTCTCCCTTTCTGATATTTCCCACTCATTTTTCTCCTTTCGCCTGAATTCCTTTTCACTATTTTTTATATTCCCCAAATGAATGAGACCATAAAATATTTGTCCATCTCCAATTTTCCTCATAGAAGTACCTTGCAAGAAGTTGCTGTGCTCAGGTCCCAAAGAGTGTTGCCTGTGTTCTCCTCTAGGATTTTGATAGAGTTTGTCTCACATTTAGATCTCTCACCTAGGGATCCCTGGGTGGCGCAGTGGTTTGGTGCCTGCCTTTGGCCCAGGGCGCGATCCTGGAGACCCGGGATCGAATCCCACGTCGGGCTCCCGGTGCATGGAGCCTGCTTCTCCCTCTGCCTGTGTCTCTGCCTCTCTCTCTCTCTAACTGTGTGTGACTATCATAAATAATTAAAAATTAAAAAAAATTTATAGATCTCTCACCTAGTTTGAGTTTATCTTTCTGTGTGTTGTAATAGAATGTTCTAGTTTCATTCTTCTGCTCATGGCTGTCCAATTTCCAAAGCAGCAACTATTGAAGACTGTCCTTTTTCAAGTGGATGGTTTTTCCTGCTTTGTCAAACAGTAGTTGGCCATGGAGTTGAGCTCCCATTTCTGAGTCGTCTGTTCTGTTCCATTGATCTATGTCTCTGTTTTTGTGCCAGTACCGCACTGTCTTGATGTTCACAGTTTTGTAGTACGACTTGAAATTGGTATTGTGATGCCACTGGCGCTGGTTATCATTTTCAAAATTCCTCTGGCTATTAAAGGTCTTTTCTGATTCCACACAAATCTTAATATAATTTTGCCCACCATCTGAAGAGAATCCATGGTATTGTGATAGGGATTGCATTAAATGTGTAAATTGCCCTGGGTAGCATTGACATTTTCACACTATTAATTCTTCCAACCCAAAAGCAGGGAATATTTTTCCATCTCTTTGTGTCTTCCTCAATTTCTTTCAGAAGTGTTCTGTAGTTTTTAGGGTATAGATACTTTACAACCTTGGTTAGGTTTATTCCTAAGTATCTTATAGTTTTGGGTGCAAATGCAAATGGGATTGACTCCTTAATTTCTCTTTTTTCAGTCATGTTGTTAGTGTTTAGAAATGCCAATAATTTCTGGGCATTGATTTTGTATCCTGCCACATTGGTGAATTGCTGTATGATTTCTAACAATCTTGGGGTGGAGTCTCTTGGGTTTTCTACGTACATTATCATGTCATCTGCAAAGAGGAAGAGTTTGACTTTTTCTTTCCCAATTTGGGAGCCCTTTATTCTTTTTTTTTTTCTTTCTTTTTTTGGTCATCTGATTTCTGAGTCCAGGACTTCTACTACTATGTTGAATAACAATCTTGAAAATTGACACCACTCTCTTTTTTATCTAAGGAGAGAGGCTCTCAGTTTCTCCCCATTGGTATATTATTTGCTGTGGACTTTTCATAGATGGCTTTTAGGATCCTGAGGAATGCTCACTCTAATCCTACACAGAAGACTTTCTATCACAAATCGATGCTGTACTTTGTCAACTCCTTTCTCTGCATCTATTGAGAAGGTCGTGTTTCTTGTTTTTTTCTTTTGTTGATATGATCTATCACATTGATTGTTCATGAATGTTGAAACATCCTTGCACACGAGGATATTCCCACTTTGTCCTGGTGAATAATGGATGTACTGTTAGATTCCATTTGCTAAAATTTTGGGGAGAATTTTTGCATCCATGTTCATCAGGCATATCGGTCTATAATCTCCTTTTTTGGGGGTCGACTTTGTTTCATTTGGGGACACTGATAATGCAGGTCTCATAGAGTTTGGAAGTACTCACTCCCTTGCCATCCTTTCAATCAGATTTATTAGAAGAGGAAATGTGTTTTCTTTAAAAGTTTGGTAGAATTCACCATCTGGCCTTCCAATTTCTTTGGAATTTTTGTTAACTGTTTCAGTCTCCTAACTGGTTATTGGTTTGTTCAGGTATTCTATTTTTTTCCTCTTTCAGATTTGGGAATTCGTCTCAGGGAACTCCCCCCCCAGGCTTCATCAGGTCTCCCCCAGACTCCACCAGCTGCACCTCACCCTGGACACCTGCAGACATTAAACATCCTGGTCAGGAAACTGTCCTAGTTTTCTCACTCACCCCCATGCATATTCTCCATGTCTACTCTACATGAATTTCATTTTAAGATAGCAACAAGGAAAACCCAGCTGAGCACAGACTCCGGTGAATTGTCTGTGTTCTGTTCTGATCCATGAATGGGGTCACCTGGGCATCCTGGGGCTGTGGCTTCTCTCCCAGCTGCAGGTTTGGGCTGGGCTGTCTTAATCATTTGATGTAGGGCCCTATTTGTATGTCCTCTGAGTTTTTAGTTTAAGCCTTAGGTTATGATCTTTACAGGTTATAAACTAGGATTGAACATCCTTTGCACACAGCTTGTGTAGATGACATTGTGACAAAAGAAGTGTTCTAACTTCTGAACAAAATTACCATTAAATTTTCTGTGGCTTTTTATAATTCTTTCATCAATATACTGGAGTTTGATATACCTATTTTATTTCCTTGGGAAGTTTATTTTAAAGATTCTTTAAAAGATTTTATTTTATTTTTTCATGACAGACACAGAGAGAGAGAGAGAGAGAGAGAGAGAGAAAGAGAGAGAGGCAGAGTCACAGGCAGAGGGAGAATCAGGCTCCACGCAGGGAGCCTGACATGGGATTCGATTCTGTGTCTCCAGGATCATACCCCAGGATGAAGGCGGTGACAAACTGCTGGGCCATCAGGGCTGCCCATGTCCTTGAGAAGTTTAATCCTAAATATTTTATTTCTGCTCCAGTGGAAATGTAGTAATTTTTGTTCATTCCTTTTTACATCTGTTGCTATTTTGTTATATTTGAAATAGAGCTTTATTTCATCTGTTGATTTTCGTACTATAGTTTCTCTGAAATCATAGATTAGTTCTGTGACTATGCTGTGGAGATTGTAGTGTTTACTACATATGAGATCATGTCATATGGAAAAAAGAAGCTTTCTTCCTCTATGCTGAACTAAATAACTTTTGTTTCATTGTCGCAATTTCTAGATAAGTCTTCCAGTTATCAGGGCAGGAAGATTTACCTTCTATTTTTCTCAGGTATTTGGTCTAATAACTTCCTAGACATAAGGTAGATCTAAGGTAAATATATTTCATGTTGTATGTTGGTGAGCTACCTAGAATACAACACCCAGACAATGACCAAATTAGACAGCCCTTGTGTGTCTCAGACCACAAAATATTGAGATTGTGGATATTAAGGCCGGGATTTGGTTTTGGGTCAGTGAATTACTGAGGAACTGACAAGGGTAGTTTGCACAGCCGTTTGGCCCCTACGTTCTCTATTCTGGTCCTGAAGATGGTTCCCTCCTCCTGGTACAGGGAAGGGAACGTTCCCAAGGGAGACTTATTTCCTGCCAACAGGGGAACATAGATGGCTCAGCATATCTGTCTTCTGGCTGTTTCTCATGTAGCTTTAGTCCGTAATAACCTAGGTGACCCGCTGACATATTTGGGGTGTCACAGTTCATTCTCCTTCATGATACCACGTTGTATACTCATGGTGGGAATGAGCATCCTTGTGTGGCTCCAGACTTGACAGTAAGGCTTCAAATTTTCACTGCTGAATATGGGTTTGTGTGTGGACTTTGAATAAATTGCCATGATTACTGGGAGGTAATTTCTTTAAGTTCCTTGATTAATAAGAGTTTTGATAAAAACCATGTGTTGCATTTTCATTTTTAAAGATGTTATTTATTTATTTATTTATTTATTTATTTATTTATTTATGAGAAACAGAGAGAGAGAGAGAGAGAGGTAGAGACTCAGGCAGAGGGAGAGGCAGGCCTCCAGAAAGGACCCGGATACCAGACTCAATCCAGGATCCTGGGATTGCTCCCTGTGCTGTAGGCAGATGCTCAGCCACTGAGACACCCAGGCATCCCTGTGTCTAATTTTCTTAAATGATCTTAGTTATCAAAGGGAGGATCATATGGATCATTCCTACACTTTGTTAATACAGAGGGTGCCTTTTATGATCTGGGTATATTGAAGAATCCCTGCACCCCAGGACTGACTTCCTCTACATCATTCTGTGTGATCCTTTCCATGTGCTGTTGGATTCAGGATGCCGGGAGTTTTACATGTATGTGCATCTCAGAAATTGTCCTTGAGTCCCTTCTTGTGAGCTCCTTGCTGTGGGTTTGTTGCCACAGTCATCCTGGCCTCCTTAAATGAATTTCAGCATATCTTATTCTCATTAGACTTTGGAAGAGACTGAGATGTTTGGGCCCCAATTTTTTTAAAAATATTTGATAAAATTCATAAATAAAGCCATCTGATATTGGACACCTTTTTGCTTTGTTCTTTTTAAATTTTTCTTTGTGTTTTTAGATAATGGATTCAGCCTTTGTATTAGTTCTGTTTTGTCCATTTTTAATTTCTTTATGAGAACTGTTTAGTGTATGGATTATTTTAGTAATTCTCTAATTTGCCTTGGTTATCAAATTTTTGCTCAACCATATATTGAGGAGATAGTATCCAAAATACAGAAGGGACACTTAATCCTCAATGGAACATTTGATAAACACATAATATTTGTAAACAAATCCTCTGATTAAAAATTGGTGCAAGGGAACTCCGGGGTGGTATAGCAGTTTAGTGTCTGCCTTCAGCTCAGACCGGGATCATAGTCCAGGGATAGATTCCCCTAATGGGGTCCCAGTGAGGAGGCTGCTTTTCCCTCTGTCTATGTCTCTGTCTCTCTCTGTTTGTCTCTCATGGAGGAAAAAAATCTTTGTTTAAAAAATGGGGGCGGTACACCTGGGTGCCTCAGTTGTTGAGTGTCTGCCTTTGGCTCAGGGCATGATATCTGAGTACAGGGGACAAGTCCAGAATCAGGCACACTCATGGAGTCTGCTTCTCCTCCCTCTGCCTATGTCTCTGTCTCTGTGTGTCGCTCAGGTATAAATAAATGCATTCCTTAAAAAATTGGCCTAAGGATGATGCCCATGGGGAAACATCCAGTTAAACATTGATTCTTCATTTCTGCTGCGATGATGATGCAAGTTCCTGGGATCAAGCCCCTGGTCAGCTTTGTGCTCTTTAATAAATCTTCTTGGAATCCCTGGGCCCTTCCTTTGACCCAGGGCGCGATCCTGAGACCTGGGATCAAATCCCATGTCGGGCTCCCGGTGCATGGAGCCTGCTTCTCCCTCTGCCTATGTCCATGCCTCTCTCTCTCTCTCTGTGACTATCATAAATAAATTTTTTTTAAAAAGAAGAATCTTCTTGAGATTTACTATCTGTTACCCTCAAACTCTTTTGTCACTTTGTCTGAAAATAAATAAATATAAATGAATGAATGAATGAATAAATAAATAAATAAATAAATAAATAAATAAATAAGTATTGGTGGCAAGATCATGGAGGAGTACGGCCCCTCAGCTCACCTCGTACCAGCAAGTAACCTAGATAACTTTTTTTCTAGATATTGGATATTAGCCCTTTATCTGATAGGTCATTTACAAATATCTTCTCCCATTCTATAGGTCGTCTTTGAGTTTTGTTGACTATTTTGCTGTGGATAGCTTTTAATCTTGATGAAGTCCCAATATCTCACAACCAATAGGAAGGAGATACAAACGATTTTAAAAACATATTAGGGCCACTTATTTGCCAATAAATCAGGCAATCCAGAAGAAATATATGCTTTTCTGAAAAACCACAAATAAGCAAAACTAGAACGAGAAGAAATAGAAAACCCGAACACGCAAATAACCAAGGAGGAAATTGAGGCAGTCATCAAAAACATCTGAAGGCACAAAAGTCCAGGGCCAGATGTCTATCAAACATTTAAAGAAGAAGCCATACCTATTTACTAAAGTTGTTCTGAAAGATAGAAAGGGACAGAATACTTCCAAACTCTTTTTATGAGGCCAGAATCACCTTAAATCCAAAACCAGACAAAGACTCCACCAAAATGGAGAATTATATCCCAATAACCCTGATGAACACAGATGCAAAAATTCTCAAGAAGACACTGGCCAATAGGACACACAGAATATTAACAAAATAATTCACCATGACCAAGTGGGATTTATACCTGAGATGCAAGGCTGGTTCAACACTCGTAAAGCAATCAGTATGATAGATCATATCAACAAGAGAAAATAACAGGAATCATAGGATCTTCTCAATAGAAACAGAGAAAGCATTTGACAAATGACACCATCTATGCCTGATCAAAACTCTTCAGAGCGTAGGGATAGAGGGAACATTCCTCAGCATCTTAAAAGCCATCTCCGAAAAGCCCACAGCAAATATCATTCTCAATGGGGAAGCACTGGGAGCCTTTCCCCTAAGATCAGGACAAGACAGGGATATCCACACTCACCACTGCTATTCACCATAGTACTAGAAGTCCTAGCCTCAACAATAAGGCAACAAAAAGAAACAAAAGGCATTCATATTGGCAAACAAGAAGTCAAAACCGAAAAAGAAAAAAAGAAGTCAAAACCTCTCTTTTCACAGATGACATGGCACTGTATCTAGAAAACTCAAAAGTGTCTCAGTAACTCTGTTTATCTTGCCCCAAGATTCTCCTTCTGTGTTTCCCCTGTGTCTTTTCCTCAGATCTCTATGATTGACAACACCTTAGTCCTAACTCCAGGAAGGAATATGTGAGAAATCCACCTTTGACTGGCTGAGGGAGCTTAACAGGTTCTTGACACAACAAATGCAGCCTGAAAATGCCAGAGTTTCAGCGTTGGGTTCCTGTGTCACTAGCATCTTTTCCTGTGCCATACATCTCTTAGGATTGTCTGTCTCAACTCTGTATAGGAAGTCTCTGATGTTTTGATAAGGATTGCATTGACAGCATAGAGTATTCAGGGTAGCATACAATTTCAAAATATTAGTCCTGTTTTTAAAACGTATTTCTTAACTTTATTACTCATGAGACACACCTAGAGGGATGCAGATACATAGCCAGGGGGAGAAGCAGGATCCCTGCAGGGATCCTGCTGTGGGATCCAATCAAAGACCCTGAGTTTGACCTGAGCCAAAGGCAGGACACTCAATCACGAGGAACACAGATGTCCCAACAATAGTCATTCTTCTAATCCATAGCATGCAATCACTTTCCATCTCACTGTGACTTCCTCAGTTTACTTCTTAAAATGCTGATTAGGTAGAAAAATGTTGAAAAAAATCAAAATGCCACAGCAAGGACATCACAATGTTTGTGGTCAAGCTGTTTTACTGAGTCATTATCATCAAGACAAGCTGGTACTGGCACAAAACAGCACATGGATGAATGGAACATAGTAGAGAAGCCAGAAGTGGACAATCAAATCGATGATCAACTAATCCTCCAGAATCAAGAAAGAATGTGCAATGGAAAACACACAGACTCATCAATAAACAGTGCTAAAAACTTGGATGGCCACCTACAGAAGCATGAATGTAGACTATTCTCCTACCGCAGACACAAAGATAAACTCAATATGAGTGAAAGACCAAAATCTGAGGCAATAACTCATCAAAATCATAAGGAAAATACAGGTAGCAACTTCTGACCTGAAATGCAGTGATTAATGGCAATATATCTAAGGCATAGGAAACAAAGGAAAAAATGAACTACTGGGACTTCTTCAAGATAAAATCTGCACAGCAATGGAGTGGTCAATATGACGAAAGGCAAACTACAGAATACAAGAAGATATTTGCAAAACAAATTCATACTCAAAAAAAAATCAAGCAATCCAGTCAAGAAATTGGGAAAATACATTTACGGGCATTGCCCCAAAGAAGACCTACACATGGCCAACAGGCAGATGAGAAAAATGGGGCAAATTAACAAGGATGAAACCACAAAAGTTGGAGAGGATACGGTGAAAGGGGAACCCTCTTACACTGTTGGTGGGATGTGAAATGGTGCAGCCACTCTGGAAAACTGTGTGGAGGTTCCTCAAAGAGTTGAACATAGACCTGCCCTACGACCTAGCAATTGCAATGCTGGGGATTTACCTCAAAGACACAGATGCAATGAAACACCAGGACACCTTCACTCCGATGTTTCTAGCAGCAATGTCTACATTAGCCAAACTGTGGATGGAGTCTCAGTGTCCATTGAAAGATGATGGATAAAGAAGATGTGGTCTATGTATACAATGGAATATTACTCAGCCTTTAGAAATGAAAAATACCCACCTTTTGCTTCGACGTGGATGGAACTGGAGGGTATTATGCTGAGTGAAATCATCGGAGAAGGACAAACATTATATGTTCTCATTCATTTGGGGAATATAAATAATAGTGAAAGGGAATAGAGGGGAAGGAAGAAGAAATGGGTAGGAAATATCAGAAAGGGAGACAGAACATGGAAGTCTCCTAACTCTGGGAAATGAACTAGGGGTGGTGAAAGGGGAGGAGGGCGGGGGGTGGGGGTGACTGGGTGACAGGCACCGATGGGGGAACTTGATGGGATGAGCACTGGGTGTTATTCTGTATGTTGGCAAATTGAACACCAATACAAAATAAATTTATTATTTAAAAAAAACCAAAATGATCCACATGAATTGTCATCAGGAAAATACAAATGAAAATCACAAGGAGATACCACTTCTACAACTCAGAATGGATACCCTAACACGGCTGGAAATAACAAATATTGCAGAGGATGTGGAGAAAGGGAGAACTCTTGCACCGTTGGTAAGAATTAAAGCTGGTGCAGTCTCTTCAGATAACGGAATCAAATTTCTTCAAAAACTGAGAATAGAGACACCCTATGACCCAGCCATTGCTATCCTGGGTATTAGCTTCAGAGACACAGATGTAGTTAAATGAAGGGTCACCTGCACCCCAATGTTCACAGCAGCAATGTCCACAATAATTAAACTGGGAGGAACCATGGTGTTCCTCGACAGGAAAAAGGATAAAGATGTGGTTTATATATAAATTGAAGTATAATTAAGCCGCTAGAAATTATGTATAACATGAAGGAACATTCACATCAACATCGTTGGAACTTGAGGTATTATATTAAAGAAAAAATAAACCAAACAATGATAGGCAATGATATGTCTCAGTCATATGTGGAATATAAGAAATATTGAAAGAGACCAAAAGGGAAGGAGTGGAACTGACCAGGGTAATACTAGAGAGGAAGGTAAACCATGAGAGTCACTTAACTCTGGTAATTAAACAGAGGGTCACTGGAAGGGAGGTTGTTATGGGGATGGGGTAACTGAGTGATGGGCATGAAGGAGGGTACGTGATGTGATGAGCACTGGATGTATAATAAATTTTGGAAAATTGAATTTAATGAAGAAGAAAGAAGAAGAAAAGAAGAAGAAGAAGAAGAAGAAGAAGAAGAAGAAGAAGAAGAAGAAGAAGAAGAAGAAGAAGAAGGAGGAGGAAAGAAGAAGGAGAAGGAGAAGGAGAAGGAGAAGGAGAAGGAGAAGAAGGAGAAGGAAACAACTTTAGCCTGTGCTGGCTGCTGTAACATCTAAATGGATTTGGCAAATGAAAAGAAAGACCTTCATTTCCCATAGTTCTGGAGTCTGTGACGTCTGAGGTCCAGGTGCATGCAGATGTGGTGTCTGGAGAGCACCCACGTCCTAGCCTGTCCTTCCCTGTCATTTCTCATGGGGCAGGAGGCATGGAGATTTCCTAGTCCTGGTGAATAAGGTTCCTGACCCCATCATGGGGATCGATCTGCTGACTTAAGTGCTCCCCAAGGCCCCACCTCCTCCTCCCATTTCATGGGCCTTGGGTTTCAACATGGGGATGGTAGCGGTCACACACAATGAGCTGATACCTACAACTGAAGGATCAATGAAAGGACCTTCTCCAGCTTTTTTCCCTTATTTTTCATAATTGTTTAGTGTCATTTTTCACCACACCATGTTTTTGAATGTTCCCTGATAACTCCTTAATCTCAAGTCCTACCTGTTCTCCTCTTGCCCTGCTTGTCAAACTGTTGTGACTGCCTTTGTGTGTTCATATTGACTGCTTTGAGAAACTATGTTTTTATTAGGTAATTAATATTCCAGACTTCAGACTTTGTGTCCACGTGGTACTTTGTAAAGATTTTTGCATGTAAATCTTGGTTTTTAGGTGTCATGTGTCCCCATAGAGTGATTTTATCCTACCCCTTAAATTGTATAGGGTTTCTCATATGTACTTGTGCACATTTTAGTGAGTCAGAATCTTAGCCTGTGCTCCTCTCCACAGGACTTACGGGACCTCTTGAAACACCTGCATTTTGACGTTTAGAGACTCATTCATGTGCCTGAGATAAACCAGCTTAGACACAAGCAGGGTGAACATGAGGTTCAGTTGTAAACTGAGGACAGAAATGGCTTGATGGCTCTCCTGTGAGGGCCCCCTGAAGACGGGGTGCAAACATTCAACCCCAGGATAGAGGTACGAGGCCAGGTTCAGAACAGCTCTCTGATGCTGCCAGGAAGAGAATCACAAAACCCCCAAAACAGGCCTCAACAAGGTAGGGTGTGAGCATCTAAAGAGGAAAAAAAAAACAATAGCAAACAATAACAATCCATTGCCAACTGTACTGTGAATTTCCAGATTCATCCAAGCCCATCTCAGGTCCAGTGGCTGCACACTGCCAGAGGAACTGTGTTCTCCATCCCTTGCTCCATCCTCTCACATTATGTTCAGAGTGTGCATGTTTGGAGACAGCTTGTATGTGTATAAATATTAGTGAAATTGGCAAAGCCAACTACTGCCTTGCTTCTGGGCATTTGGAGCTGCTCCCCTGCCTTGCTGACCATGAGTGGACTGACCTTAACTGAAACAGCTTCACCGCCATGTAAGTTCACATGTAGACTATGGAATAGGATGGTTGGGCTGTTAGATATTGACATGACGAGGTCATGTTACCTGGTTGTTGCATATCCCATGACAAAAATGATTGCATTTAAATGAAATTATAAAGAGTAAATAAGTCTTGTAGGTCCCTTGAAGGGTTCCATTGAGGAAATCCTATAAGGAATCTGATCTCATGCCCAGAGGGAGACTCACAGATGCAGGTGGGTTTGCAATGAGGACAAAGGGTACCAAAAGTTTACAAGTGACAAGGCACATATGTCACAGCCATCAGTACAACACAACCCTGTAAGGTGATGGAGAGACACAAATCCCACTGGGTCATTGCATCCTCATCTTCTGGAAACGTTATAAAAGAACATCCTTAAACTGAAGTTCCAAAGTGTCTGAGTATCTCTGACTCTATTGTATCATTATTCTCCTTCTGTGTGTCCACTGTGACTTTTTGACAGATACCTATGGTTTGCAACAGGTTAGTCCTAGTTTCAGGTGAAAAGTGCACCCTTCACTGGATAAGGGAGGTTAACGGATACTTCTCACAACAAATACAGCAGGGCAATGCCAGCGCATCAATGTGTCCCTAATATCTCTGTGTGTGCCATAAAAATCTTAGGATTATATGTTCATACTCTGCAAAATATGTCCAGGATGTTTTGATAAGTATTGCTTTGAAAATGTAGAAGGTTCTGGGCAGCATAGAGATTTTCACAATAGTTATTTTTCTTTTTTTAAAAAATATTTATTTATTTATTCACGATGGTCACACAGACGGAGGTAGAGACATAAGCTGAGGGAGAAGCATGCTCCCTTCCAAAGCCTGATGCAGGACCCCAGGATCACAACCTGAGCCAATTGCAGGCACTCAAACTCTGAGCAACACAGGTGCCCTGACAATATTCATTGTTCTAATCCGTAAGCACGGAAGGTTTTCCATCTGTGTTTACTTCAATTCCTTTCCTAAGTCGCCAAATAGGTAGAAACATTTTGGCCAAAAAAAAAAAAAAAATCCTACAGCTGTTGGAGAAAACAATATTTGCAGACAAGCTCTATTATAATGTCTTTATCATCAAGATAGCCTGGTACTGGCAAAAACAACACATAGATCAATGGAACAGAGCAGAGAACGCAGAAATGGACCCTCAGCTCTATGGGCAACTACTCCCCAAGAAGCAAGAAATAATGTCTCATGAAAAAAAGTCTCATCAATAAATGGATCTGAAAAAAATTGTACAGCCACCTGCATAATAATGAAAGTGGACCATTCAGCTACACCAAACACAAACATAATTTCAAAATGAATGAAGTACCAAAATCTGAGACACTAATCCATCAAAACCCTAGAGGAGAATTCAGGTACCAACTTTTTGTCCTCAGCTGCAGCGACTCCTATCAGGGCACCTCTCAAAAGCCTTAGGAAACAACAGGGAAACACAGGGAAAGTAAACTATTAGGACTTCATCAAGGTAGAATCTGTACAACAATGCAACAGGCGACAAAATGAAAGGCAACGTACAGAATAGGAAAATATATTTCCTTAACAAAGTCAGCACCCAACAAAACAATCCAGTGAAGAAATGGAGTGAAGGCACAAACAGCCGTTTCTCCAAAGAAGACCTACACCTGGCCAACAGGCAGATGAGAAAAATGATCCACATGACTTGTCATCAGGGAAATACAAATGAAACCCGACTAAGATCCCACTTATACGACTCAGAATGGATAAAGTAACAAGGCCAGGAAACAATAAATATAAGCGAGGATATCGAGGAAGTGGAACTGTCTCTTTCACATTTGGTGGGAATGCAGGCTTGTTCAGCCACTCCAGAAAACAGAAAGGAATGTCCTGAAAAAGTGAGAATAGAGCCACCCTGTGATGCAGCCACTACACTACAGGGTATTTACCACAAATACGCAAATTTGATGAAATGAAGTGACCCCTGCACCCAATGTTCACAGCAGCAATGTCCACAATAGTCAAACCGTGGGAGGAATCATGAAGCCCTTCTACAGAAAAGTGGCCAGAGAAAGTGCGGAAGGAGCTTCAATGTCCATCGACAGATGAACGGATAAAGGAGATATGGTCTATATATACACTGGGACGTTACTCAGCCATTAGAAACGATGAATACCCATCATTTGCTTCAACGTGGATGGACGTGAAGGGTATTATGCTGAGTGAAGTAAGTGATTCAGAGAAGGACAAAATTATATGTTTTCACTCATAAAAAGAATATAAAAAATAGTGCAAGGGAATAAAGGGGAAGGAGATAGAATGAGTGGGAATTATCAATTCCCATCTATCTATAACATCCCATCTATCATCAATTATCATCTATTACATGAGAAACTCCTAAGTATGGGGGGAAAACAATGAGAGTGGAAGGGGAGATGTTCGGGGTGTTGGGGTGCCTGGAAGACAGGAGCTGAGGGGGGCAATTGGCAGAATGAGTACTGGATATTATAATATATGTTGGCAAACAAACTCTGATAAAAATATACTCAAAATGTGGTTTATATATACAATGGGATATTACACAGCTGTCAGAAATGATGAATAACATGAAATAACATTTCCTTCAACATGGGTGGAGCTGGAGGTATTATGTTGAGAGAAATTAATCACAGAAAGGCAATGATAAGGCCTCATTCATATGAGTAATATAGGAAATATTGAAAGAGACCATAAAGGAAGGAGTGAAACATAGTGGGGTAATGCTACAGAAGAAGAAAAATCATGAGAGACACTTAACTCTGGGGAAAAACACTGAGGGCCACTGGAAGGGAGGGGGTGGGGGATGGGGGAACTGGGTGATTGGAGTTAAGGAGGGAACGTGATGTGATGAGCACTGAGTGTGTAGCAAATATTGGTAAATTCAATTTAAACAAAGGAAAAAAATGACTTTAGCCTGTCCCAACTCCTGAACTCTCTAAGAAAGAGACTGAAGAGGTAAACAGACAATCAAGTGTTCAGAGAGACTCCCTGGGGGAAACTGCTCCATGGAGAGGAAGCCCAGAGCCCAACAGGAAACCTGCCCAGAACCTCCATCTGCACCTGCTCCTGGGCCTTCAAGACAGAAGTGGTGAGGAGTGTGCACCCCCTGGTGGTCCTGATCCCCTTCTACAGGGAGGTTTGTGTCTGGGCTCACACTGAGGTCGCCTCACTGTGTCCTTCGCACAGTAATACACGGCCGTGTCCTCGGCTCTCAGGCTGTTCATCTGCAGATACAGCGTGTTCTTGGCGTTGTCTCTGGAGATGGTGAATCGGCCCTTCACAGCATCTGCGTAGTATGTGCTACTTCCACCACTGCTAATCCATGCGACCCACTGCAGCCCCTTCCCTGGAGCCTGGCGGACCCAGCTCATCTGGTAGCTACTGAAGGTGAATCCAGAGGCCACACAGGAGAGTCTCAGGGACCCCCCAGGCTTCACCAGGTCTCCCCCAGACTCCACCAGCTGCACCTCACCCTGGACACCTGCAGACACAAGACATCTGGTCAGGAAACGGTCCCACATCCACTCTCACTTACCTGCACTCATAGACTCAAGGTTCCTTGTTCTCCATGAATTACCTTTTAAAATAGAGACAAGGAAAACCCAGCTGAGCACAGACTCCATGGTGGTTTGCCTGTGTTGTTTCGTGAGCTTTGAATGGGGCCACCTGGGTATCCTGGGGCTGGGGCTCCTCTCCAGGTTTATGGTCGTGGCTCGGCTGGTTTAATCAGTGTAGGGAGGGCCTTATTTGCATGTCCCCTGACTATATAGTCAACTCCAGTTTTAGATTCAATTCTTTACAAGTTAGATGCAAGCATTACATCACAACGGTAGATCACTTTCTTTTGGTGGCACAGTGGATTTTGGATGTTCTAATTCATCAAGGTATTTACCTTTGCATTTCTGTGCCTTTTTGAAAGTCTCTCATTAATATAGTCCATTTTTAACGAGCACTTTCGCTCCTAAAAGGAGTGTAATCATGAATATTTTTTTGATACCAGTGTAAAGGGGAATGTTTTGTATATTTTATACAGAAAATTTGTTGTTAGTGTGTAGCAATTAACCTTATGGTCTATTTGATTTGATATCCTGAATTTTCCCTGAGTACATTACTTACTTTTAAGTGGTTTTTTTTGAATGATTTTCCTCGTCGACTTTGTATATGTAAAGAAATTATTTTATTCCTATTGAATGATTTTAAAATATTCTATCTTATTATTGCCTAATTTCTATCGTAATCTTCGACTTAGGGTCATTTATGTTTTCCTTCTTTTCTGTCAGACACTTTCTTTTAATATTTTGTTTGATATATGGCAAATCTTTTTTTAATAATAAATTGATCTTTTATTGGTGTTCAATTTGCCAACATACAGAATAACACCGAGTGCTCATCCCATCAAGAGCCCCCCTCAGTGCCCGTCCCACATTCAGCCCCCCCCCCCCGCCCTCCTCCCTTCCACCACCCCTAGTTCATTTTCCACAGTTCGGAGTCTTCATGTTCTGTCTCCCTTTCTGATATTTCTTACCCATTTCTTCTCCCTTCCCTTCTATTCCTTTTCACTATTATTTATATTCCCCAAATGAATGAGACCATATAATGTTTGTCCCTCTTTGCCAGTGACATGATACTCTACATAGGAAACGCAAGAGACTCCACCCCAAGATTGCTAGAATTCATAGGGCAATTTGGCAGTCTGGCAGGATACAAAAGCAATGCCCAGAAGTCAGTGGCATTTCTATACACTAACAATGAGCCTGAAGAAAGAGAAATTAAGGAGTCAATCCCATTTACAATTGAACCCAAAAGGAAAAAGAGCCACCATTTGCTTCAACGTGGATGGAACTGGAGGGTGTTATGGTGAGTGAAATAAGACAATCATAGAAGGACAAATATTGTATGTTCTCATTCATTGGGGGAATATAAATAAGAGTGTAAGGGAATAGAAGGGAAGAGAGAAGAAATGGGTAGAGAATATCAGAAGGGGAGACAGAATATAAAGACTCCTAACTCTGGGAAACGAACTGGGGGTAGTGGAAGGGGAAGAGGGTGGGTGGGGGGTGAGGGAGACTGGGTGGAGGGCACTTTGGGGTGACTTGACGGGACGAGCACTGGGTGTTTTTTCTGTATGTTGGCAAATTGAACACCAATAAAAATAAATTTATTATAAAAAAAAAACAATAGCACCCAAAAGCATAAGATACCCAGGAATAAACCTAACCAAGGAGGTAAAGGATCTATACCCTAAAAACTATAGAACACTTGTGAAACAAATTGAGGAAGACACAAACAGATGGAAAAATATTCCATGCTCATGGATTGGCAGAATTAATATTGTGAAAATGTCAATGTTACCCAGGGCAATTTACACGTTTAATGCAATCCCTATCAAAATACTATTGACTATCTTCAGAGAGTTACAACAAATTATTTTAAGATTGATGTGAATCAGAAAAGATCCTGAATAGCCAGGGGAATTTTAAAAAAGAAAACCATATCTGGGGCATCACAATGCCAGATTTCAGGTCGAACTACAAAGCTGTGGTATCAAGACAGCGTGGAACTGGCAGAAAAACAGACACATAGATGAATGGAACAGCATGGAGAACCCAGAAGTGGTCTCTCAAGTTTATGGTCAACTAATATTCGATTAAGGAGGAAACACTGTCCACTGGAAAAGTCTCTTCAATAAATGGTGTTGAGAAAATTGGACATCCACATGCAGATGAATGAAACTAGACCACTCCCATTCACCATACACAAAGGTCAACTCTAAATGGATGAAATATCTAAATGTGAGACAAAATTCCATCAAAATCCTAGAGGACAACACAGGCAACACCCTTTTGAACTCAGCCATAGTTTCTTTCAAGATACATCCACGAAGGCAAAAGACACAAAACCAATAATTAACTATTGGGACTTCATCAAGATAAGAAGCTTTTGCACAGCAAAGGATACAGTCAACAAAACTCAAAGACAACCTACAGAATGGGAGAAGATATTTGCAAATAACATATCAGATAAAGGGCTAGTTTCCAAGATCTATAAAGAACTTATTAAACTCAACACCAAAGAAACAAACAATCCAATCATGAAATGGGCAAAAGACATGAACAGAAATCTCACAGAGGAAGACATAGACATGGCCAACATGCACATGAGAAAATGCTCTGCATCACTTGCCATCAGGGAAATACAAATCAAAACCACATGAGATACCACCTCACACCAGTGAGAATGGGGAAAATTAACAAGGCAGGAAACCACAAATGTTGGAGAGGATGCGGAGAAAAGGGAACCCTCTTACACTGTTGGTGGGAATGTGAACTGGTGCAGCCACTCTGGAAAACTGTGTGGAGATTCCTCAAAGGGTTAAAAATACATCTGCCCTATGACCCAGCAATTGCACTGCTTGGGATTTACCCCAAACATACAGAAGCAATGAAATGCCGGGACACCTGCACCCTGATGTATATAACAGCAATGTCCACAATAGCCAAAGTGTGGAAGGAGCCTCGGTGTCCATCGAAAGATGAAAGGGTAAAGAATATGTGTTTTATGTATACAATGGAATATTACTGAGCTCTAAGAAATGGCAAATACCCACCATTTGCTTCAATGTGGATGGAACTGGAGGGTATTATGCTGAGTGAAATGAGTCAATTGGAGAAGGACAAACGTTATATGTTCTCATTCATTTGGGGAATATAAATAATAGTGAAAGGGAATAGAAGGGAAGGGAGAAGAAACGGGTAGGAAATATCAGAAAGGGAGACAGACCATAAAGACTCCTAACTCTGGGAAACGAGCTAGGGGTGGTGGAAGGAGGAGAGTGGTTGGTGGGGGTGAATGGGTGATGGGCACTGAGGGGGGCACTTGATGGGATGAGCACTCGGTGTTATTCTGTATGTTGGCAAATTGAGCACCAATAAAAAAAATAAATTTATTATTAAAGAAAGGAGCCTCCAATGCAGGCAGGAACTGAAAGAATATGTGACCTCCAAGCCAACTTTGCAAGAAATTTTAAGGGGGACTCTTAAAATTCCCCTTTAAGAAGGAGTCCAGTGGAACAATCCACAAAAAGAGGGACTGAATAGATATCATGATGACACTAAACTCCTATCTTTCAGTTGTAACTCTGAACGTGAATGGGCTTAATGAACCCATCAAAAGGCGCAGGGTGTCAGACTGGATAAAAAAGCTGGACCCATCTATTTGCTGTCTACAAGAGACTCATTTTAGACAGAAGGACACCTACAACCTGAAAATAAAAGGTTGGAGAACCATTTACCATTCAAATGGTCCTCAAAAGAAAGCAGGGGGGATCCCTGGGTGGCGCAGAGGTTTGGCGCCTGCCTTTGGCCCAGGGCGCGATCCTGGAGACCCGGGATCGAATCCCACGTCGGGCTCCCGGTGCATGGAGCCTGCTTCTCCCTCTGCCTGTGTCTCTGCCTCTCTCTCTCTCTCTCTCTCTCTCTCTCTCTCTCTCTCTGACTATCATAAAGAAATAAAAAAAATTAAAAAAAATTAAAAGAAAGCAGGGGTAGCCATCCTTATATCAGATATACTAAAATTTACCTCAAAGACTGTAGTGAGAGATGAAAAGGGACACTATGTCATACTTAAAGGATCTATCAAACAAGAGGACTTAACAATCTTCATTATATATGCCCCAAATATGGGAGCTGCCAAATATATCAATCAATTAATAACCAAAATTAGGACATACTTAGATAATAATACACTTATACTTGGTGACTTCAATCTAGCTCTTTCTACCCTCGATAGGTCTTCTAAACACAACATCTCCAAAGAAACGAGAGCTTTAAGTGATACACTGGAGCAGATGAATTTCACAAATGTCTACAGAACTTTACACCCAAACGCACCTGAATACACATTCTTCTCCACTGCACATGGAACTTTCTCCAGAATAGACCACACACTAGGTCACAAATCAGGTCTGAAGTGATACCAAAAGATTGGGATCCTCCCCTGGGTAATCTCAGACCATAGTGCCTTGAAATTAGAACTAAATCACAACAAGAAGTTTGGAAGGACCTCAAACACGTGGAGGTTAAGGACCATCCTGCTAAAAGATTAAAGGGTCAACCAGGAAATTAAGGAAGAATTAAAAAGATTCATGGAAACTAATGAGAATGAAGATACAACCATTCAAAATCTATGGGATGCAGCAAAAGCAGTCCTGAGGGGGAAATGCATCGCAATACAAGCATCCATTCAAAAACTGGAAAGAACTCAAATACAAAACTATCCTTGCACATAAAGGAGTGAGAGAAAAAAGAGCAAATAGATCCTACACCCAGGAGAAGAAGAGAGTTAAAGATTAAAGCAGAACTCAACTAAATCGAGACCAGAAGAATTGTGGAACAGATCAACAAAACCAATGAAACTAGTTGGTTCTTTGAAAGAATAATAACACAGATAAACCATTAGCCAGCTTTATTAAAAAGAAGAGAGAGAAGACTCAAATTAATAAAATCATGAATGAGAAAGGAGAGATCACTACCAACACCAAGGAAATATAAAGGAATTTAAAAATCTTTTATGAGCAGCTCTACGCCAATAAATTAGGCAATCTAGAAGAAATGGATGCATTCCTGGAAAGTCACAAACTACCAAACTGGAACAGGAAGAAAAGAAAACCTGAACAGGCCAATAACCAGGGAGGAAATTGAAGCAGTCATCCAAAACCTCCCAAGACACAAAAGTCCCAGATAGCTTCCCTGGGGAAATCTATCAAATGTTTAAAGAAGAAACCATACCTATTCTACTAAAGCTGTTTGGAAATACAGAAAGGGATGGAGTACTTCCAAATTTGTTCCATGAGGCCAGCGTCACCTTAATTCCAAAATCAAAGAACACACCGAAAAGGAGAATTACAGACCAATATCCCTGATGAACATGGATGAAAACATTCTCAACAAGATACTAGCCATTAGGATCCAACAACACATTAAGAAAATTATTCACCATGACCAAGTAGGATTTATTCCCAGGACACAAGGTTGGTTCAACACTCATAGAACAATCAATGTGATTCATCATATCAGCAAGAGAAAAACCAAGAACCATATGATCCTCTCCTTAGATGCAGGTAAAGCATTTGACAAAATACAGCATCCATTCCTGATCAAAACTCTTCAGAGTGTAGGGATAGAGGGAACTTTCCTCGACATCTTAAAAGCCATCTAAGAAGAGCCCTCAGCAAATATCATTCTCAATGGGGAAGCACTGGGAGCCTTTCCCCTAAGATCAGGAACAAGACAGGGATGTCCACTCTCACCACTGCTATACAACAGTACAGATGTCCTAGCCTCAGCAATCAGACAACAAAAAGACATTAAAGGCATTCAAATTGGCAAAGAAGAAGTCAAACTCTCCCTCTTCGCCGATGACATGATACTCTACATAGAAAACCCAAAAGCCTCCACCTCAAGATTGCTAGAACTCATACAGCAATTTGGTAGCGTGGCAGGATACAAAATCAATGCCCAGAAATCAATGGCATTCCTATACACTAACAATGAGACTGAAGAAAGAGAAATTAAGGAGTCAATCCCATTTACAATTGCACCCAAAAGCATAAGATACCTAGGAATAAACCTAACCAAAGAGGTAAAGGATCTATACCCTAAAAACTATAGAACACTTCTGAAAGAAGTTGAGGAAGACACAAAGAGATGGAAAAATAATCCATGCTCATGGATTGGCAGAATTAATATTGTGAAAATGTCAATGTTACCCAGGGCAATTTACACGTTTAATGCAATCCCTATCAAAATACCATGGACTTTCCTCAGAGACTTAGAACAAATTATTTTAAGATTTGTGTGGAATCAGAAAGGACCCTGAATAGCCAGGGGAATTTTAAAAAAGAAAACCATAGCTGGGGGCACCACAATGTCAGATTTCAGGCTGCACTACAAAGCTGTGGTCATCAAGACAGTGTGGAACTGGCACAAAAACAGACACATAAATCCTACTTGGTCATGGTGAATAATTTTCTTAATGTGTTGTTGGATCCTATTGGCTAGTATCTTGTTGAGAATTTTTTGCATCCATGTTCATCAGGGATATTGGTCTGTAATTCTCCTTTTTGGTGGGGTCTTTGTCTGGTTTTGGAATAGGATTTATCCCCGGGATGCAAGGCTGGTTCAACACTCGTAAAACAATCAATGTGATTCATCATATCAGCAAGAGAAAAACCAAGAACCATATGATCCTCTCATTAGATGCAGAGAAAGCATTTGACAAAATACAGCATCCATTCCTGATTAAAACTCTTCAGAGTGTAGGGATAGAGGGAACTTTCCTCGATATCTTAAAAGCCATCTACGAAAAGCCCACAGCAAATATCATTCTCAATGGGGAAGCACTGGGAGCCTTTCCCCTAAGATCAGGAACCAGACAGGGATGTCCACTCTCACCACTGCTATTCAACATAGTATTGGAAGTCCTAGCCTCAGCAATCAGACAACAAAAAGAAATAAAAGGCATTCAAATTGGCAAAGAAGAAGTCAAACTCTCCCTCTTCGCCGATGACATGATACTCTACATAGAAAACCCAAAAGCCTCCACCCCAAGATTGATAGAACTCATACAGCAATTTGGTAGCGTGGCAGGATACAAAATCAATGCCCAGAAATCAATGGCATTCCTATACACTAACAATGAGACTGAAGAAAGAGAAATTAAGGAGTCAATCCCATTTACAATTGCACCCAAAAGCATAAGATACCTAGGAATAAACCTAACCAAAGAGGTAAAGGATCTATACCCTAAAAACTATAGAACACTTCTGAAAGAAATTGAGGAAGACACAAAGAGATGGAAAAATATTCCATGCTCATGGATTGGCAGAATTAATATTGTGAAAATGTCAATGCTACCCAGGGCAATTTACACGTTCAATGCAATCCCTATCAAAATACCATGGACTTTTTTCAGAGACTTAGAACAAATTATTTTAAGATTTGTGTGGAATCAGAAAAGACCCCGAATAGCCAGGGGAATTTTAAAAAAGAAAACCATAGCTGGGGGCATCACAATGCCAGATTTCAGGTTGTACTACAAAGCTGTGGTCATCAAGACAGTGTGGTACTGGCACAAAAACAGACACATAGACCAATGGAACAGAATAGAGAATCCAGAAATGGACCCTGAACTTTATGGTCAACTAATATTCGACAAAGGAGGAAAGACTATCCACTGGAAGAAAGACAGTCTCTTCAATAAATGGTGCTGGGAAAATTGGTCATCCACATGCAGAAGAATGAAACTAGACCACTCTCTTGCACCATACACAAAGATAAACTCAAAATGGATGAAAGATTTAAATGTGAGACAAGACTCCATCAAAATCCTAGAGGAGAACACAGGCAACACCCTTTTTGAACTTGGCCACAGTAACTTCTTGCAAGATACATCCACGAAGGCAAAAGAAACAAAAGCAAAAATGAACTATTGGGACTTCATCAAGATAAGAAGCTTTTGCACAGCAAAGGATACAGTCAACAAAACTCAAAGACAACCTACAGAATGGGAGAAGATATTTGCAAATAACATATCAGATAAAGGGCTAGTTTCCAAAATCTATAAAGAACTTATTAAACTCAACACCAAAGAAACAAACAATCCAATCATGAAATGGGCAAAAGACATGAAGAGAAATCTCACAGAGGAAGACATAGACATGGCCAACATGCACATGAGAAAATGCTCTGCATCACTTGCCATCAGGGAAATACAAATCAAAACCACAATGAGATACCACCTCACACCAGTGAGAATGGGGAAAATTAACAAGGCAGGAAACAACAAATGTTGGAGAGGATGCGGAGAAAAGGGAACCCTCTTACACTGTTGGTGGGAATGTGAACTGGTGCAGCCACTCTGGAAAACTGTGTGGAGGTTCCTCAAAGAATTAAAAATAGACCTGCCCTACGACCCAGCAATTGCACTGTTAGGGATTTACCCCGAAGATTCAGATGCAATGAAACGCCGGGGCACCTGCACCCCGATGTTTCTAGCAGCCATGTCCACAATAGCCAAACTGTGGAAGGAGCCTCGGTGCCCATCGAAAGATGAATGGATAAAGAAGATGTGGTTTATGTATACAATGGAATATTACTCAGCCATTAGAAACAACAAATACCCACCATTTGCTTCAACGTGGATGGAACTGGAGGGTATTATGCTGAGTGAAGTAAGTCAATCGGAGAAGGACAAACAGTGTATGTTCTCACTCATTTGGGGAATATGAATAATAGTGAAGGGGAATATAAGGGAAGGGAGAAGAAATGTGTGGGAGATATCAGAAAGGGACACAGAACATAAAGACTTCTAACTCTGGGAAATGAACTAGGGGTGGTGGAAGGGGAGGAGGGCGGGGGGTGGGGGTGAATGGGTGACGGGCACGGAGGGGGACACTTGACGGGATGAGCACTGGGTGTTATTCTGTATGTTGGTAAATTGAACACCAATAAAAATTAATTTATAAAAAAAAAAAAAAAACAGACACATAGATCAATGGAACAGAATAGAGAACCCAGAAGTGGACCCTGAACTTTATGGTCAACTAATGTTCGATAAAGGAGGAAAGACGATCCACTGGAAGAAAGACAGTCTCTTCAATAAAATCTTTTTTTAAAAAAAAAGATGTGGTCTATATATACAATGAAATATTACTCAGCCATTAAAAATGACAAATACCCACCGTGTGCTTCGACTTGGATGGAACTAGAGGCTATTATGCGGAGTGAAGTAAGTCAATCGAAAAAAGACCACACCACACTCCAGGAGTCCCTTATATTGATGTTTGGAGACTCAATCATGGGCCTGAGTAAACCAGCTCAGACAAAATCAGGGTGAACACAGAGTTCAGATGGAAACTGAGGACAGAAAGGGGATGATGGCTCTCCTGTGAGGGCTCCCTGAAGAGTGGGGGGCAAGGATATTCATCCCCAGGCTAGATGTAGGGGACCATGGTCACCCCCCATCAGTGCATCAGGGAGCAGAAGAGCGCCACATGCTGTAGCGCAGAGCTGCCCACACCAAGCCCATCCCCTGGCCCCTAGATGTGCAGATGTGGACACCATTAGGGCAGGACCCCGAGTGTGAGCACAGCAGCCCCTTCCCAGGGGATCAGCGCCAAAAGTACTAGGTCAGCAATTCTGGTGACCAGAGAGTGCTGGCGGTGTCAGATCTTGGGGAAGTAAGGCCTAAATTTCTCTCTAGTTTTATTCGATATTGTTTATTCCTGTTTAGTTATATTGCAATTTTTATATCTTTATTATTATTTTGTTCTTAATATTTCTATTTATTTTTTATTTTAATGAATATATTATACATACGTATCTTTAAATTTTCATTTACGTTAATTTCATTTTATTTACTTTCTAATGCATATTCTTTTAGGAAGGAGACCAACACATTTGAAGTTATTTTTATATTATTATTTTTCCCTTTTTCTCTCTAATCATTTATTTTCAGCAGAAAATGAAATAATGGAAAAATCCAGCCTACAAGAGTTAACAGGAGGAAAACCTCTTGGCATGGTTTTAATCAATACAGCTGTCAGTAAGATATCTAAAGTGGAATGTAAAACAATTATAGAAAGAATACAAGCTGGACTTGAAGAAAGGATAAAAGAGGACTTGAAGAAAGGATAAATGACAATAGAGGTTCCATTTCCACAGATATAATTGAGCTATAATTGATTCTGGCCAAATTAAAAATAACATAATCAAGATGATATCCAAAATGGAGCTCATAGTCGATGTTGATCGAAAGATGAATGGATAAAGGAGATGTGGATATTTGGCAACATAGCAGAAGCGTAGGGTCCCCAAGTCACCTGTCAGCACCAAATTACCTAGATAACCTTTAAATCACCCTGAAAATCTGTGAATTTGGCCTGAGATTTAAAGAGAGAACAACTGGAACGCTACAGTGAGAAGAGTTCACTCTTCTATCAAGGTAGGAAGATGGGGAAAAAAAGAAATAAAGAAACAAAAGGCATCCAAGGGGGAGGGGCCCCACAAGGAGCCATGCTAAGGCCAGGGTGAGTACCCTCAGGACAGGGAAGCTCGGTTTCAGAGAAGCAGTAGCTTCACTGATCTTCCGGGACAGAAAGGCACTTGCAGGGAGTTGGAGCAGGAACCCAGGAGGACGGGGATGCCCTCAGGCTCCCTGGGACACTAACAGACACCTGCATCCCCCCCGCCCCGGGAAAGTGCGCCTATCGCCCTAAAGGGCTGCAGCGCGTGCATGGCTTGACCTGGGAGCAGCTTGGAGGGGCTTGGGCGGAGGCTCCAGGGAGAGGGGGTTGTGGGCTCCGGGAGCAGCTCGGAGGCGGCTCTGGTAGAGGAAGAGGATTCTCGCGGAGGGGGCTGTGTGGCTCCTGGAGCAGCTTGCAGGGGCTCAGGTGGCGGCTCTGTGGAGAGGGGGCTGCGCGGCTGGGAGTGTGAATCCAATAGCACAGGGCCAGGAGCACAGGGCGCCAGGGACACAGCCCAGATTCCGACCTCCCCCTGGGACAGGCAGAGGCCAGGAGGGACCAGGACAGCAAGGACGCTCCTGCCCCAAACTGAGCAGATCAGCGGCCCCACCCCAGAGCATCCAGGCCCCTGCAGACGGAGAGCTCTGTAGTTACTGCTGGGGCTGAATCCAGGATTCCAGAGCTGGCCAACGCCACTGTGGTTGTTCCTCCTGGGGCCTCACAGGGTAAACAACCCCCACTGAGCCTCAGAGCGACCTCATCAGATAAACAGCTTAAATATCTTTCTCTGAGCCCTACACCAGGCAGGGGACTGAGCAGCTCCCCAAAGTGCTAACACCTGAAAATCAGCACAGCAGGACCCTCCTACTGAAATGGTAAATGATACACTGGACCAGATGGATTTCACAAGTATCTACATAACTTTACATCCAAACTCAACTGTATACACATTCTTCTCAAGTGCACATGGAATTTTCTCCAGAATAGACCACATATTGGGTCACAAATTGGGTCTGAACCGATACCAAAAGATTGGGATCGTCCCCTGCATATTCTCAGACCATAACGCCTTGAAATTAGAACTAAGTCACAACAAGAAGTTTGGAAGGACCTCAAACACGTGGAGGTTAAGGACGATCTTGCTAAAAGATGCAAGGGTCAACGAGGAAAATAAGGAAGAATTAAAACGATTCATGGAAACTAATGAGAATGAAGATACAACCGTTCAAAATCTTTGGGATGCAGCAAAACCAGTCCTAAGGGGGGAATACATCGCAATACAAGCATCCATTCAAAAACTGCAAAGAACTCAAATACAAAAGCTAACCTTACACATAAAGGAGCTAGAGAAGAAGCAGCAAATAGATCCTACACCCAGCAGAAGAAGAGAGTTAATAAAGAGTCGAGCAGAACTCTAGGAAATCGAGACCAGAAGAACTGTCGAACACACCAACAAAACCAGGAGTTGTTTCTTTGAAAGAATTAATAAGATAGATAAACCATTAGCCAACCTTATTAAAAAGAAGAGAGAGAAGACTCAAATTAATAAAATCATGAATGAGAAAGGAGAGATCACTACCAACACCAAGGAAATACAAACGATTTTAAAAACATATTATGAACAGCTCTACGCCAATAAATTAGGCAATCTAGAAGAAATGGACGCATTCCTGGAAAGCCACAAAATACCTAAACAGGAACAGGAAGAAATAGAAAACCTGAACAGGCCAATAACCAGGGAGGAAATTGAAGCAGTCATCAAAAACCTCCCAAGACACAAAAGTCCCAGATAGCTTGCCTGGGGAATTCTATCAAACGTTTAATCTTTCTTTTTTTAAATTTTTTTTTCATTTATTTATGATAGTCACAGAGAGAGAGAGAGGCGAGGCACAGGCAGAGGAGAAGCAGGCTCCATGCCGGGAGCCCGACGTGGGATTCGATCCCGGGTCTCCAGGATCGCGCCCTGGGCCAAAAGCAGGCGCCAAACCGCTGCGCCACCCAGGGATCCCTCAAACGTTTAAAGAAGAAACCATACCTATTCTACTAAAGCTGTTTGGAAAGACAGAAAGGGATGGAGTACTTCCAAATTTGTTCTATGAGGTCAGCATCACCTTAATTCCAAAACCAGACAAAGACCACAACCAAAAGGGAGAATTACAGACCAATATCCCTGATGAACATGGATGCAAAAATTCTCAACAAGATACTAGCAAATAGGATCCAACAACACATTAAGAAAATTATTCACCATGACCAAGTAGGATTTATCCCCAGGACACAAGGCTGGTTTAACACTCGTAAAACAATCAATGTGATTCATCATATCAGCAAGAGAAAAACCAAGAACCATATGATCCTCTCATTAGATGCAGAGAAAGCATTTGACAAAATAGAGCATCCATTCCTGATCAAAACTCTTCAGAGTGCAGGGATAGAGGGAACTTTCCTCGACATCTCAAAAGCCATCTACGAAAAGCCCACAGCAAATATCATTCTCAATGGGAAGCACTGGGAGCCTTTCCCCTAAGATTAGGAACAAGACAGGGATGTCCACTCTCACCACTGCTCTTCAACATAGTACTGGAAGTCCTAGCCTCAGCAATCAGACAACAAAAAGACATTAAAGGCATTCAACTTGGCAAAAAAGAAGTCAAGCTCTCCCTCTTTGCCAATGACATGATACTCTACATAGAAAACCCAAAAGCCTCCACCCCAAGATTGCTAGAAATCATACAGCTATTTGGCAGCGTGGCAGGATACAAAATCAATGCCCAGAAGTCAGTGGCATTTCTATACATTAACAACGAGACTGAAGAAAGAGAAATTAAGGAATCAATCACATTTACAATTTCTCCTAAAAGCATAAGATACCCAGGAATAAACCTAACCAAAGAGGTAAAGGATCTATACCCTAAAAACTATAGAACAATTCTGAAAGAAATTGAGGAAGATACAAAGAGATGGAAAAATATTCCCTGCTCATGGATTGGCAGAATTAATATTGTGAAAATGTCAATATTACCCAGGGCAATTTACACTTTTAATGCAATTCTTTTTTTTTTTTATGATAGTCACAGAGAGAGAGAGGCAGAGACACAGACAGAGGGAGAAGCAGGCTCCATGCACCGGGAGCCCGACGTGGGACTCAATCCCGGTTCTCCAGGATCGCGCCCTGGGCCAAAGGCAGGCGCTTAACCACTGCGCCACCCAGGGTTCCCGTTTAATGCAATTCTTATCAAAATGCCATGAGGGGATCCCTGGTTGGCTCAGCGGTTTAGCACCTGCCTTTGGCCCAGGGCGCGATCCTGGATTCCCGGGATCGAGTCCCACGTTGGGCTCCCGGCATTGAGCCTGCTTCTCCCTCCTCCTGTCTCTGCCCCTCTCTCTCTGTCTATCATAAATAAATAAATCTTTTTAAAAAAAATACCATGTCCTTTCTTCCGAGAGTTACACCAAATTATTTTAAGATTTCTGTGGAATCAGAAAAGACCCTGAATAGCCAGGGGAATTTTAAAAAAGAAAACCATATCTGGGGGCATCACAAGGCCAGATTTCAGGTTGTACTACAAAGCTGTGGTCATCAAGACAGTGTGGAACTGGCAGAAAAGTAGACACATAGATCAATGGAACAGAATAGAGAACCCAGAAGTGGACCCACAAATTTAGCACTTGGGGGAGCTGCTCTGCCCCTGCCTGCTGCAGGGCTCAGTGGGGGTTGTTTATCCCGTGAGGCCCCAGGAGGAACAGCCGCAGTGGCTATGGCAGCTCTGGAAGCCTGGATTCAGCCTCCGCAGGAACTACGGGGCTCTCCGTCTGCAGGGCCTGGAGGCTCCGGGGCGGGGCCGCTGATCTGCTCAGCTCGGGGCAGGAGCGTCCTCGCTGTCCTGGGCCCTCCCGGCCTCTGCCTGTCCCGGGGGAGGCCGGATCCTGGGCTGTGTCCCGGCGCCCTGTGCTCCGGGGCCTGCGCTGTTGGATTCGCGCTCCCGCCCCTCAGCCCCCTCCGCGGAGCCGCCGCCCGAGCCCCTCCGAGCTGCTCCGGGCCCCGCCGTGGGCGCTGCAGCCCTTAGGGAGCTCGGGGCACTCTCCCGGGGCGCAGGTGTCTGTTAGTGTCCCCGGGAGCCCGAGGGCATCCCCGCCCTCCTGGGTCCTGCTCTAACTCCCTGCGGGCCCCTTTCAGCCCGGGAAGGTTGGTGCAGCTCCTGCTCCTCCGGGACGGGGCTCTCCTGTCCTGGGGACACTCGCCCCGGCCTCAGCCCGGCTCCTCGCGGGGCCCCTCCCCCTCGGAGGCCTTTTGTTTCTTTATTTTTTTTTCCGTCTTCCTACCTTGATAGAAGCGCGAACTCTTCTCACTGTAGCGTTCCAGCTGGTCTCTCTTTAAATCTCAGGCCGAATTCGTAGATTTTCAGGGTGATTTGAAGGTTATCTAGGTAATTTTTTGGGGACAGGTGGTTTGGGGACCCTACTCTTCCACCATCTTGCCCCCTCCCCTGCCTTCCTACATTTTTAGAAGTGAAAACCCTTCTCTCTGTAGTGTTCTGGCCAATCTCTCTTTAAATCTCAGGTCAAATTTGTAGGTGTTCAGGATGGTTTGTAACTTATCTAAGTATTTGATGGGGCCAGGTGAGTTGAGGACCCCTACTCCTCTGTCATATTACCCTGCCTCACATTTGTTTATTTTTTCTACCAGGTTCTCTAGTAGGTCTTACAGTGAGACAGAAAATTTTTTCCCTCTTTTCTGTTGGATTCATTGTCTGGTCCAATCATGGAGTTTGTATAAGGCAGACCTTCAGGAGACAATGAATTTCATTGTGCATGTGCTTGAGCTACATAATATATGATGTGAGGTGGGATTTCATATCAGGACAGGGTGTCTGTTCATGTCTTCTGCCCATTTCTGATTGGGTTTTTCATTTTGTGTTTGTTTAGGTTGATAATTGTGCTGTATATTTTGGAAACCAGCTTTAATCTGAAGATCAATTTGCAAATATCTTCTCCCATCCGATAGGTTGTCTTTAAATTATGTTGAGTGTTTCCATAGCTGTACAACTGCTCTTTCCTTGATGGAATCCATATAGTTTTTTTTTTTTTTTTTGGTTTTGTTTTCCTTCCCTCTAGAGACTTGAGTAGCAAGAAACTGTTGTGCCTGAGGTCACAAAATCTCTAGGATTTTGATGGTTTCCTGCTTCATAATTAGGACTTTCATCTACTCTGATTTTTATCTCTGTGTCACTTATAAGAATGTGGCCCAGGTTCATTTTTTTACTTGTGACTGTCCAATATTCACAACCCCACCTGTTGAAAAGATTGTCCTTTTCCAGTGGATACTCTTTTTTGTGCTTTGTCAAAGAAAATATGACCATAGAGTTGTTTTTCCATTTCTGCATTCTATACTGTATTTCTTTGACCTATGTGCCTCTTTTACTGCCAATATTATACCACCTTGATGATCACAACTTTGTTTTTTTTTTGTTGTTGTTTTTTTAGATTTTTTAATTTATTTATGACAGTCACACACAGAGAGAGAGAGAGAGGCAGAGACACAGGCAGAGGGAGAAGCAGGCTCCATGCACCGGGAGCCCGATGTGGGATTCAATCCTGGGTCTCCAGGATCGCGCCCTGGGCCAAAGGCAGGCGCCAAACCGCTGCGCCACCCAGGGATCCCTCATGTGGCTTTAGTTGGTGTGGCTTAAACAAACAGCTAG